>NC_056732.1:922826539-922961539 GCF_019279795.1 Protopterus annectens
TTGGTGACTAAAAAACTTTGTACCACATACTCTTTGGTCACTTCACAGTAGCTTCTGGCATAGTGCAAAAGAGTTATTGTTACAAAATCTTAAGTACTGTTATGTGTCTTAATCTTTTGTCAATCATCCAAAGATCTAATAATGCCAATACTGTAAGTATGAATATATATCTTTCACCGACTGAGCTACTGAAGCAGATTTCATCACCATCCCCTAGTGAGTCATCCTATTTTGTTGGGAAAAATTCCGTTGAATTACTTTATTTTCTTTCTGATTATGTGTGTATACCTGGGGCAAGGACAAAAAGAAGATCTAGGAAGAAATGTTTTACACATTGTGGTAGACAGGTAGTTTGACCGAATGTGGAAATTCCATCTATACTGATTTCTTAACTCCATGTTTCTCTATATACTTTTACTGCTCTTTTAACTAATATCACTTTTTTGGACTTCACCTGCCTTCCACACAGATGGTCCCTTAACCAATTTTCCATCTTTTGAAATATGCCATCATAGCATCATGTGAATATATATACTTTCCATTCCAGTGATATACATACTCTAGTCCTAGATTCAGCACCAAGTATATGGTGTTAGATCTGGCATCATTTAAGTGTACAAAAATAAGTATTCTCTTTGCATAAGTCTAGAAATGCAGCCATATTAAAGCAGGCTTCACAGTTTGTATACAGTTTAAATAAATGCACTTTTCAATCAGTAAAAATAACCTTCAGTCAAAAATATTGATAAGAACAGAATGTGTTGCACATTTGAGTACAAACACATCTTGTTTGTATATAGTTAAACCAGGCTAGAAACCAAATGCGCGCAAAAAAAACACTTTGTGATCTTCTTTAGCGCTTTCATCCACATTTATTATCGTGACCTTCTTCAGAAAATGTTTCTGAAGAAGTTCACGATAATAAATGTGGATGAAAGCTAAAAAATTCAATACATTTTCTTTTCTTTGCAATTTAATTTGGTTTTGGTTTAATAATATTCCACATCTTGTTTGTATGCTACAAGGTTTGGGAACCAAGTTTAAAGAGGCGTGAAGAACTTTACAGGGTTTTGGTATTATTCAGAAATACTTCAGAGACAGTTAAGTTAGTTCATTTGGACTAATATGCAGAAAGTCATGGCAATGCAGTAGTCAGAAGGCAATACAGACACTCGGCTATGAGTGCAGAAGTCAGGTCAAATATCCATCATTCCTAAATATTAATGATATTATTCACGAGGATCAGAATATATGTGAAGAAACTATGGACGTAATTATCAGCACTGTTATTTCTGATGGAGAGTATAATGAGTGCACAAACTATAGACATTAAGATTTGATTCAGATATTGTTGATATCTACATCCACTGTACGTAATAAAGTATACCAAACTGAACTACAGCATGTGCAGAGTGTATTCCGAAAAGTACCAGAAGGTTTGGCCCAGAAAGGAGAGACTGGCACCAGATGAGCACAGTTCTGGGTAATTAACAGATAAAGACATTCATTCCAGTCTCATTCCAATTATTTCCAGTAAATTCCAGTATTATATAGTTATATCAATTCTTTCATATGGAAAATTAGGCTTATGTAAGGCAATACACTTATCACCACTTCAGGTTGACTCAAAACCTATCTAACCTAATTAGCTGACTTTCTCAGGCTCAAACAACATGGAAAATGTGGACTAGAAGAACCAGAACTAGGACTTAAGAGGATGATGCTTATAAGCAATACATAAAGTTCACCAGCTATATTATCTTAATAGAGTCCCGTTATCTGGGTCTATATTATATAAGGGAACAAACTAAATTCTGAACACTATATAATTAACCCACAAACACCGAAAAAAACAAAATGTCATACAAACAGATCAGCGATTTTTTTTTTTGCAGGGAAAAAAAATCGCTGATCCATTTAAAAAAAGAAAAAGAAAAAACACAAAATAAAGTGGGGGGCTTCTCCCCCACACCCCCACGTGGGGGGCTGTGCCCCCACACCCCCCTACTTAAATATACCAACTCTGAGATTGCACCACAGTGGAGGAAATGGCAAAGTCATGAAAATGGCCCAATGATTTTTTTCCCTAGGAAAAAAAAAACGCTGTTCCGTGCTTTCAAGATTTTGCCATTTTAGGTGAGTAGGTTTGATTAAGCAGCATTCTCAATTTAGTGCATTTGTTGACTTAATAGGGACTCCCTTATCCTATGGTACTTATGTAAAATAAGTGGAAATTATCCACCGGTTAAGCATCTAACTAGACATGGTTCTGATAAGAGGCAGAGTATGGTGTCAAATGGATTCCTATCAGTGTAATAGACTATGACTTCCCCCAGCAGCCATCACAGTGTCTCATTACTTGGATCTCTATCTCTAATTACCATAAGCACTGTTCAAACATGTCCATGTCCATATTATATTCTTCTTTCATTATACAAAGATTACATAGATTTGGATTTAATTTTGAACTTTTATTCCAAGTTTTAGAGCACAAACACTCATGTCCATTTGGTATACAAAACATAACAGTCTCACATTAAAAATAGATTTTGCATGAGAAACACCAAACTTCTCTTCCATTGAAGCTCACACTCATTGAAAATATATCTGACCATACACAGTGCAAGCAGAAAACTATATTTCAAAGTGGAAAGTTATAACTATGAAACAGGGGGAAGCTAAAAAAAAAGGAGTAACTGGGATTTCGGAAGCAGCATACAGAATATTATATCCATAAAGTAGCAAAAATTATTTTAAGAACTCAGCCAAACAGGAATGGAGAAAGGATATTCTGCCAATAGGGATGACTGCAATTAGGGATAAAGACAATAGCCAAGAGGGGGCTGGAATTTATTAGGGTTACCACCTGTCCCACTTTGCAAGGGACAGTCCCTCATTGGGCAGTTGTGTCCTGCAAAAAAATAATAAAAACGACAAATGTCCTGAAATTTTAGGGCAAAATTATTTCCTATATTTTATGTAATAGTTGCATAAAACAGTTATTCTGTATCTGAAATATCTAAATGTTATAAGAAATAGAATAAGCAACTAAAATGCTGCAAGAATAAGCTTTTATTTAGGCAAAAAAGTGAAGTTCTGGCTATTGTACTGGCCGTGGGTATGTTTTGGCATGCAAAATCTGACGTTTGTACCAAAAATGTCCCATTTTGGGCATTTGAAAAGGTGGCAACCCTGGGAATTTATTGGAGAAAAGTAGCAAAAGAACCAATGTATTGGGAGCAAATAATTAGAGAGGGAAAGATGATAGAATGGGAAGATGCCAAGAATTTATTTGGACTGCTGATAGAGTTTTTAGTAGAATCTAGAACAGATGCTATCATTAAAAAGGAATTAGAGCATATAACATATTGCATGATAACTATAAGAATCAATCAGACGAGGTTAGAAAGCATTGGGAAAAGAGACTGAATAAGTAATTTACAAAGAAACAATGGGAGGATATCTGTATGTCTCCCAAATATGCAACAGAATCTAGAAGATTTATGATTTTTGCCTGGAAATGTTTGCATAGATATTTCTATACCCCAAGTGGACTCCAGATAATGTTTTTCTCAGGCAGACAGCAAATGTTGGAGGTGTGATGGGGAAGAAAGAGGTAATTGGGAACACATTCTCTGGGAGTGTGATGAATTGGTGGACTTTAAGTATTCCCTGCAGGATGCAATGAGGGAGATGCTGGGTGGGCAGATTGGTCTGATGAGGGAGATGATTTTTCTGAGCTATGATACAGAATTGGAATTGCCTAGGCATGGTAAGGCCTTGCTGTATCTAATAATGGTGACTGCCAAAAAAGCAATTACTAGGAAAGGGAAATCAGAATCTAAACCAAATATGCTAGAAGTAGTGTATATAGTAGTAGAGATAAAACAACTGAAATTGAGATATTTAGAAAAGGGTAGGAGCAAACTACATTGGAAAAAAATGTGAATTGTGGGAAGAATACATATAAGGGAGGAATGAGGTTTAAAAGATGGCAGGGTGTAAATGAGCTATGTAATGTTTGACTAAAACAAGATTGGGTAGATTATAAGTGATGTATGATGTTTGCAGCTGGGAGTGTGTCAGTATGGTTTGTGATGTAAAATACTTGCAACCAGGATTGTAGCATGGTGTTTTTTTTTTTCATTTGTATAACTGTATGATTGCTTATGTAGTAAGTGATGGTTTAATAAAGATTTTTCTTGTATAAAAAAGGCAGGAATTGAATAATTTATGTAATTTTCCTTAGGTCATATGATACACATTTTGTTATGTTAATTATAGTGTGATTACTTTTATATGAATGTAAATTTGCCTTTGTCACAAGTGATGATTGAGTAAAGGTGTTTGGAAAAAAATGTATCTGACTCGTGGTGGATTAAGTGTACTTTGAGCCATGTCAGGTCTCAAACCATGGGCCCCCTGCAAACATATTTAGGGCAATGTATAAATGCATTTGTTCTTGGATTCATGGTGCTGTTCCTTAATTATGTTTCTTAATAATAATAATCATAGTCATACATTTCCAATCTGTTTCATACAAACATGCAGTAGCCAAAGTATTCCAACTTACATGTGGCCAGATCACCCAGCCAGAAGTGGGCCTTAGCCAGCTGCCAAGGTCACCTTGTGCTTATTCTAGTCCTGATTCTGATGTTATTTTGGAAAATTTCACTGCAGATGTTGCAACATGTAAACCTATTTCCATTCAAGCATTATAAGGTAGTAAATTGGAGCAGCAATTTTTTAACAGTAGAACCAAATCTAGAAGCATATTTGTAGAACAAAACCTTCACCATATATATATATATATATATATATATATATATATATATATATATATATATATATATATATAAAATGCTGTCAGAGCCCCCATTTTCTTATAGTGTTTATGGCATAAATGGAAATTATGCATCACTTGAGCTTCAAACTAAATAAAGCTTTGTTTGTTCATTTGATAAGTTGTCTACTTATTTCTGTACTGACATTATAATGCAATAAATTTCACAACTAACAATGCATGTTTCTGTACTGTAATTTACCCTTTGGATAAAAAAATATATCCTGTGCTACTAATTGATCGTGTATCCATTCTGATTCATGAAATGCTATTTAAATTTCCCTTCATTTGGCATCACTCATATATTCATATTTGGCATTTTTTCCTTCTCTATCTGGCCACCGAAATAGGTAAACTCTCACAACCCTTTTAAAAAGTCTGACACAAGATTTGAACTGTGTACACATAAGACAAGCCAAATCTGCCCCATCTTTGTAAACTATCCAGTGTTCTGTGAAAAGTTTCTTATTTATTGAATTAGTCATCATTCCACCATTTGCAAATAATATTAGAGGACCTGAACATGAGTATTAATAGAAGAACTTTGCTCATAGTGCATAATAGCCTTACTCCATCTACAGATGCCAAGCATAAAATGCAATAAAATGACATCCAACCCATCTATATATCTATTTACGTATATTTATATTTTTTCTGATTAGTCTTCGGTGGTGCAGCGGTAGCATTGTTGCCTCACACCAAGAGGTTCTCCCATTCAATTCTCAGCTGGAGTGTGGGGACTGCCTTCTGTGTGGAGTCTGCATGTCCTACCCATTGCTGGGTAGGCATTCGAAAGACATGTGTAAATGGGCGTGCCTGAGTTGAAGGTTGAATGTTGAGCTGCCACCTCGGCCTTCATGAAAATCTACTGCCAATCATTAGCGGACCGGAGTTCTGCTGTGGCGACCCCTAACCGGGAAAAGCTGAAAGACAACAACAACAACAGTCTTTGAAATCAAAATATGGTCTTCAATACCTTTAATGGTAGTTGATGCCATGTTATCAAAACACCACAAAGTCAACCCTCAGATTAGAAACAGTCTCCAGGTATAGTGAGGGTGGCCAAGTG
The DNA here is from genome assembly GCF_019279795.1 of Protopterus annectens. Classification (NCBI taxonomy): domain Eukaryota; kingdom Metazoa; phylum Chordata; order Ceratodontiformes; family Protopteridae; genus Protopterus; species Protopterus annectens. The sequence continues at coordinate 922,832,452 of NC_056732.1, forward strand.
GTTATGATGTTTGCCTTGAAAACACAATGTGCAGGGTTGAAACTCATATGAGATAATTGGCTAGGCTTAAAATGGCTCACATGGGCAGTTAGCCTAGTACTAATCTATGGCCCTATGAATAAGCATACAGTCATCCACTGTAGAAAGCGATATCCCAGACATGTATAGAGACATATGTACTGCTTCCTGGTGTACCAGGACATTCCACTCTCAGTCACCATCTCATGTTTGTGTTTTCTTTTCAATCATTGCTTGATTTTAAAATACATTCTTTCCTTCTTTCATTGTCTTTTTTTTTACCAGAGTTAATCTGTCTGGATATGTACATATTTTCAGCAGAGGCCCATGGAGAAAAGCTACAGAAATAAATCACATTTCACATAGCAATACATATAAATTTTATATTTGTAATACTAAATACATAGAGACAATACTTCACAAGATTTGATACCAAGATACTAGATATGTAAGATTTGAGTAGTAACGTAGAAGCTGTGACAGAAATAAAATATGTTGTTGACATGAAAATCTAAGGTTAATATGGATATGATTAGATTCAGATATGAGAGTGAAGATAGGCCTGATGCATAGGTATTTTTAAAAAAAATAGTTGTACTGATATCAGAGAATCAGTTAGATGGTATATGATAAAGTTTGCTTAATGTATATGTCAGGAAGATAGCGAGTAAAAGATGGAGTTTCCATGTAAAGTACAATGCAAAGGGGAACGATTTTAATGTGTGAATTTATTTGAGATTAAGGTGAAAGTTGCGGGATATGAAGCAAATGAAGTGATTACAGAGATTCAGTGATAATTTTGATAGGAATATTTACGCACATGAAAAAGGGGACAGAAGGTAGACTTAAGCTTGATGTAAGATAGGTATTTAACCTGGTGTAGAGCAAGAGCACAGCAATTATTACATTATTATACATTTATGTGTGTAAGACTGTGTCAATATGTTTATTTTACTGAATCATTTAGTCACTTAGTTTTCCCCACTCATCCACATATACTACACACCTGTTTGTTACTCAGGCAAGGGAATGAAATAGCAACTGTATGTTTTTAGGAATAATTCCCAGCAATAAGGGTAGACATTTATTTTCGGGTCTATATTATAAGATCGACAGTTGAAAACATAGAAAACCATAAAATCAACACCATGTGGTCGATGTCTTCAATCATTGAACTTATAAAAACAAAAAAAAAAAGTATCCTAATGGGTTTAAGCAGGGGGGCAAGCCCCCCTGCACTCCCTTATTTTCTACTCAATTTTTTCATTCTTATACCTGGTATACAGGGATGTAGCTGTACTGCATGAAATGTTATATTCTTCCTTTATCATTTCTGTCCATTACCCCTTCCTGCTTGTCCTTCTACATAAGACATACCAGCCAGCACCTGGTCACATCTACACCCAAGTGCACTGTGCATTTCCCAGCTCACAATCATTGCTGCTCATTAACGTTTAACTTCATCATCATAGCAAACCTTTTTTTTAATTCAGGACAGCCCAGAACCATACCATATCACTTATTAACTTTTATTAATTTTTTAACCAGATGAAGGGGTCCTTTTTTGCTTATTTTCAAGCCAACTGCTAGACTCCAAGAAGAGGGGTAAACTAGATAGCCACAAGATGAAATAATGCTGACCCCATACAAGCAATGATAAAATCAGGAATCAATTAAGTAAACCATAGACCTTATCCAATGTACACTGTAACACTGAGCCACTGTACTGATCCCTCCCATGTGTTTACAGCGACCTATGTAGACTAATACACTTTTCAACACATGACTTAAAAGTAGAATTTTGGCACAAAGAATAGCTGTACTAGCTTAAAAAAAAATAAAACAGAAACACACATGCTATTATGATTTCCTACATTTGAATGTAATTTGAATTACATTTGATTGAGGTAAGATATGAGTTAAGCTATTCCAAAATTCCAGTTCCAGAAAACTCTCTCTCTCTCTCTCAGCTGGGGAGCCTTCTCTGCAGACTTTGCATGTTCTCCCTGCATTCACGTGGGTTTCCTCTGTGTACTCTGGTTTCCTCCCACATTCTAAAAAAAACATGCATCTGGAGCGTTTCTCCCCGGGCCTCTGCTGAAAATAGGTTCTGTCCTAGTTGGAATTTCCTGGTCAACAAATGTTAAATAAATAAATAAATAAATATTTGCAGTGGGGACAAGCTCCCCTACACCTGCTTATGTGTGTGGGGATAGGATTGACACCACAGATGATGGGTCCCCTTCAGATGATCGAACTTTTAAAAGCTCGACATTCATATGGCCAAGACCATATGATCAAACTATTAAAAGTTCAAACGATCTGAGTGGAGATCTCCATACAGAACAGAATAGGAAGATTTCCCTTTTCCACAATGTAGTGTGATCTTGTGTGGGGGGAGTGCAGGAATTTATTTTTTGTTTAATTTTTTTTTTAACATGTTCGAACTTTTAAATGTTTGATCATATGGTCTTAGGCCATATGAAAGTCGAACATTGAAAGTTTGATCATGTAAAGTAGACCCATATATATATATATATATATATATATATATATATATATATATATATATATATATATATATATATATATATATAAAATATATATATATTTATTTATCTACATATCAATTCTATAGATATATTACTGTGAAGAGAAATGGAAAATCCCATTAAAGTGTACAACCCTCAAACAAAATATAGCACACTGCAGTTAAATGAACCAGGAAATTCATCTTTCAGAAAAGACTGACAATGAAATAGCCATTAAAGAAGTGCATAGGTACTTGTTGTTATATAACTGACATTTGAACAGTATTTTTTTTGGAGCATCATACAGTTAAACACTAAGCATGGCTTGATTTTTATATTGTAAATAAAGCATTAAATAAAAGTAAACTAACACATGGTGATATCTATTCTTGATCATTTTTGAACAATGCATAGTTATTAACCAACCAATACCTACCGAATCACAGTTGTGGAAAAGCAAGGAAACATGGACTTGCCTCCATGTAGCACCTACAGTTTAACTTTTTCCATCAAAGTATTGTGGATCAGATTTGGCTCAGTATTGTGCATGTTGGTGAAAAAGTTATCCAAGGATTTCACTAAGTGTTGTGTGTGCATGAATGTGCTTGCACGTGTGTGTGTGTGTGTGTGTGTGTGTGTGTGTGTGTGTGTGTGTGTGTGTGTGTATGTGTGAATCTGTGTGCATGTGTATCTGCATGTATGTGTTTTAGAATGAAGGTTAGTAGCAATTTGAGAAAAAATATAAGAAGAGTGGTAGATGAGTATCTTGAGCAATTGGGAAAAATAGTAGAATATTTTTAAGAAATACAAAAGAAATTTATGACAAAGGTTTTGAAAAGTTTGCACAATGGATTTACAGTCAGAAATGTATACCTAAAGGCAGAAAGGAGGACATGTCACCACTCAAATTATTTAATGAGGAAAGAAGATGCATGCATGGTGATGCATAAGAAGGGGTAGCTAGTTTATGAACATAAGAGAAGGATGAATGTAGTGGAGCTCATTTAAGAAGTGTGCATGACATCTTCAAGGCAGAATACAATGAGAGTAGATAAGCACACATTTAGAGGAAGGAGAGAGCAAAATACCATGTGAATGAAATAAACAAATGGGAGGAAATAACTGTGCTTTAAAAAATAGTTTGAAACAAAGCAGCTCTAAGAGATGGGGGTCCTAATAGTAATTATTCTGATTTAGGAAACTGGCACATTAAAAATCTTGTCAAATATTATAATTTACTTAAAATGAATGAATAAATGCTGTGATGTGTTTCTAACGGTAAATAAATGTGCAGAGAGTTTGTTTAATTTGGAAGAACAAGGATATTTTTAACTTGAGGTCAATATACTTTACTGAATTTGGAATATGAGCTATTTGCAACTTTGTCACAGCTGTGACTTAACAAAAAATTTATACAACAATGGAACAGGAAACATACTGCATAATGAAAGCTGTGGACATTTACAAAGTATTAGCAGTTATAAGAAATACTTGCAATAGTATCTAAACTAAAAACTATATTTATTGGGGAATTCTTCACTAATCCTCCTAATCCTATGCTTCTTTATAAATCTTCCCCCTGTCAGATGAACCCATTGCTTTTGTACATACAGTTTGGAAAAGATACAAACTTATTTCTTAAACCATACGTCCCACATAAAATAATCATGTGACTGTGGATCACAACATCAAATGTGTTCCTTGTATCAAAGGTAAATTGTAACAAAGTGAAGATAGCATGGGAAGCTACAGCCAGTCAACTCCATAAATAGTAAAAAGTTTTATTGAGCACTTTTCTCCTGTGGTAGGAATTCATCAGAATAAAAACATAACACCAAACCAGAACTTTATATATAAAATGCACCTAATAAAAAATCAATAAAATCTGCTAATCACCTAATTAAGTGCAATAAAATCTTAAAGTGACCATACCAGTAATCAAAACTTAAAAGCAGTGTTAAGAAAGCTTCTAATAACTACTAATATTTCCATGAATACAAGTCAAAGCACTACCTAAATTTTATATCTTCAGAGCATTCAGTTTCAACAAGGGGTAAATAGACACAAATTTATTTAAACCTGGTGCACTACTAGCATTTAACCTAAGCTGCCACAAAAATTCCTTGTGTTCAAGCCTGGTTTACCAATCACCACCTCAAAGGTTGGGTATATTTTTTCCAATACCCCAAATAAGAATCTATCAAACTTAGTGCAACATAATGAATGCTTGTATAATGCATTCTTATTGCTTTTGCTCCTAATGTCATGCAAGTACTCATACATTCGTTTATGCAACATTCTGTCAGGTTTACCAACATAGAATGCTGGACAGTTTGAGCATTTGGCTAAATACACTATCATTTTAATTTGACAGGTGCCTCTATGAAAATGTACATTGGTTCTATCTGCGTTATTTAAAATTAAGGAGCCCACTTCTAAAATAACTAGACAATATTTACAAAAAACACACTTTGAGGTATCACCTTTCTACCTGTCCACTCTTTGTGTAGAATTTGGCTCCATTTCAAAAATGCTTTTGAAGTTATATGCAGTTTTGCATGTAAAAAGCAGTGCCCTGCCAAAAAGATTGTAAATCACAGGGTTAACCTTAAATGTATTCTATTTGTCCCCCACTATATGTTTAATGTCATTATTATAGTAATTGTATTCTAACACCATGACACTCTCAATTTTTATATGTGGGGAGTGAGTGAAATGGTCCACCTTCATGCCTTTTTCCAGTAATCCTGCACCCAATAGGGGTTTATATTTTCCACCCTATTTTGATAATACCTTGCAGGTTATCTTATGAACTAAATCCTCTGTATAACACCTTGAAACAAAACATATTTGAAACTGATTCAGTTTCCTTGATAAGATCGTCTTGGATAGTGGTCATCCCAGTCACTCTAATACATTTCTCTTTGATTAAACTCTTCTTCTGAGAAAAGGGGTGGTAACTGGAAAAGTGTGTTACTGAAGGTTGGCTTCCTAAAAATGTTTGACTCAAAGTTGTTGTTAGCCAAAGTAATCAAAGTGTCCAAATAGCTAATACTATGCACATCAAAATGTAATGTAAATGTTAAAAACTGTGTAGTGTTGCTAAAAATGCACATAAATTTGTCAATTAGCAAAGTGGGTCCCTCCCATAAAATAAACATATCATCCAGGAACCTGAGGTACATGTTAATACAATTGGAAAATACACTGCTAAAAGCAAAAGTTCTTTCCCAGTCATATAGCCCAGATTAGTATAATTGGGGTGCAAGCAGTGCCATTGCTAACCCATTAATTTGTTTAAACAACTCTCCTTCAAAAAATATAAAACAGTTGCTAAGAACAAGATATGCTAGTTCCACTATGTGCTTGAGCTTGTTGTTAGATAAAGCACTGTAGTTTATCAAATAATTTTGAAACATATTCAAAACGTCATCATTTGGAATGATGAAAATAAATATATTACATTAATTGTTAATAATACTAAATTTTCCTTCCATAATGTGATTTTTAATCATGCTAAAAAACCCACAAATCCTTTAAAAGGTGTGGGGTGGTGGTGTAAATTGGTTTAGGCCACCTGCCAACTATAATGGCTAGGGGAGAAGTTTTAGACCCATGAGCAGCTACTATTGGTCTAAATGGGGGATTGTTATGGTCATTGTGGATTTTGGGAAGCCCACGGATAGTGGGAGTAGTAGGCTGAGTGTTTTTTAGAAAATTGCAGCTGTCCCCATAAATTCTTAAACTAATAAAGTAATCTTGTCTGAGAAGGTCAATCCAGTTAATGTTATACTGGTTTCATTTCTCGAAACGGGTACATAGGTGCCAGTATTATGCAACATATTCAGCATTACATTTGAATAATCTGAAGTACTAAATAAAACTGTACCTCCTCCTTTATTGTGCTTCATAATATGAATAAAGGTGTCCTTACTTAAATTATATAATGAATTCCTTATCTGTGTAGTTAAATTTTTGTAATAATACTGATTTTTATTAACCTTGTCAAGTGAATAGATATCATCCATAAAAGCCCTCTCAAAAACATCGAGTAAGGAATGTAGTGTTTGGTTAAAAATGCTTTTGTTTTTGACCTGAAAATTGCTAATGGTGCCATGTTTGGTAACTAATTTCGCTCCCATTTTCTTGTGAAAAAGTCATTCTAAATTTAATTTTTGAGTGAATAACTTTTACTCAACAATACAGTTGACTACATCAAAACCGCATGTCGGTACAAATTTAGAACTCTTCAGAAAAGACTAAAATGTTCTTTGGTCATGGGGAGATATGCATAGCTGAAAATGTTACAACCATCATAGGTGTACATCACACCATCCTTAACAACATTCATTGTCTTTTCTACCTCCCTCCCCCCTCATAATTTTTCTCCCCCTTGTAATTTGTAAATGTCTTTTTGTTGTTGGGACCCAAATTAAGATGTTGGAATCTGTTCGCTAAACATCCTGACCTCTGAAGTGTTGAAAATCCTCCTGGTAGAAACTGTTGTAGGGTTGCAAAACTTCATCTCCATTCAAATTTAAATCTGGTAGGGGGTTAGCTACCCCTATATCCGTACTCCCTAAGTGCTGCTGTGCATTACTAGGTGGTCTACAATCAATGGAAGCCTTTTAAAGCTCTACATGTCTAAGATCAGGATATGTTACTTTCTTCAGGTATTGTTCCTTTTCCCTAACCAATTTTTTTATGTTTTGTGTGTAAATACCATCTTACAGTTTCTGTCTACCTTATAAGACACTTTGTTATACAGGTCTTGTTGGATCTCTGTATTCAACCTTTCAACATCACTTAACAAAAGCAAAATGTTTTTTTTTTTCATTGTGTTTAATTAATAATTCCAGTAGCTCCAAACCATGTTGGTCAAACATTTCAACAAATTCTGTATAGGCATTTTTATCATGTTGGATACCAAACAGGAATTCAAATACCCTCAGACCTTTTGGCACAGTTTGTCTTAAACACCCCCATAAATACACATTGTCCACTTATAATGTCTTAATCCTAATTAACTTTTTTTTTTCAAATGAATAAGTCATGTCCTTCAAAGATTTGTTATTAAGCTGTTGAGAATTGATTTGTTTCTCAGAGTACACCACGTTAAAGTTAAAGTCAAAAGTTTTGTCCAAAATGCTTTTAAAATTGCAAATATTATTAGCCCATGACTGAACAGTACCTGAAAGAGCTGCTTCTTGTATGCCACATGAGGCTGAAGGTATTGCCATATGAGACTGGTAAACATCCAAGCTGATTGGAATGTTATCCTTCCTCCTCAAAACTGCTGCCATCTATTTGCTAGGGCAATTTGGTCTCAGAATGGTTTGTATATTTGTTACCGTCTGCTTGACTAGATGTAAAAAACAGCAAAGTACTTGTCTCCGCAAACACTGATCCAGCATTACAAAAATGAGCATTTGCATGGCTGGTCATACACTGTCCAACTAGAAATGAGGTTATAGGTATCATAGAATGCTGGGAAAGATAGTGTTCATTACCAGTCTGCAAATTCTGTGAAATGCGTTCAATGAGTTTTATAAGTTCACCTTTTAGAAACAAAATATCCTAAGCCGATTTGTCCACCTCTGAGTTAATGTTGTTTCTAGGTGAAGCAGGAAATGCATCCAAGGAATCCATGAGAACTGCAAGTTGGTGTGACACAACTTCTAACACTCACAGAGTAAACCAAAACACAAAACCAATGGCTGTAATATTAACAAAAGAACCAAGTAACAAAGTGAAGATAACATAGGAAGCTGCACACTCAACTCCATATATAGTAAAAGTCCTAAAATAAATATTACATCTATAGGTATATAGCTGTATACCATTTCTCTTATACACTGGAACCACAATGTGCTCTGTCCAGTTTTTAGGAACACTCCCCGGAAATTATCCATCCCAATGGTTATAACTCAGCGTATGTGCAAGGACATCATGGAGGCATGGGTTATTACCATCACAGCAGTGTCTGAATTAGTAAGCATGAGGCAGGGGTAGTGAGAAGACCTCCAGGAGTGCACTGATTTGATAAGTAAAGTGTATATTTGAACATGTCATGTCCTGTCAAGCTCATCTTGCGTGATGAGTTTGCTATTCATGAAGCCATTCCACCTGTACTTCCACAGATGGTGGCCATTGACAGTCTGGATCATGATTGTGATCATTCACTATCAACAACCCACTTTTTTTCTCATTTTCTACATGGGGTTGAGTGTCATGTCAACTGCTGCCATCTCTCTCTATCATAGCTGGTGATAAGCACACGACAAACTCATGGCTGCGGGAAGCCCCCAATTATCTCCCCACAAATGAGGGCACTTATGCTGCACCTGCAGGTTTCTCTAGCTCCTCCATTCATTTCAGCACCTCGTGGAAGTCTACACAGCTGTGTGACATGATGTCACCTATCAGTGCATTGCAAACTTTTTTCCATTCTTTTTGCCTGTAAGTTGCAATAAATCAGGTCTACTTCAGTGAAGCAAGAGACCTGATTGGCTGCAGCAACCAGAGAAGTAAGTTGTCATTTTTTTTTTTTTTACAAGCAAGTACTTGTGGGACCAGATCTAGGTTCTCCAGTGCAAACCTCTCAATCTCTGAGCACAAGAAATCGGCACAAAGGTGACATAATTGGAGGGAGGGTGGACAAAGACCCAAAAATGGGGACAGAATTTAAATATTGTTATTATAAACTTAGAACATTGCTAGAATAGCAGGATTTGTGTTAGCATGCATTTTTCTGAAGGATATGAAGTCTGAAACTCAAATATATGTCATTACTTAATGACTTCACTCCTCAAAGATGGGGATATTACTGCAATTCACTTGAAAGTTAAAACAATAACACCTTTTGCATCAACATGCATGTTTTAAACAATAAGAAGTCTAAAACTCTGTCTGGATTTATCAGCAGTCTGTAATCCTGAATTATTTACCAGCAAATCAAAAATTTTTATGAAGGATATAGCAAAATTATAAAGAAAAAAATCAGCGCATGTGTGAAATCAGGAGCAGTGACAGGTATGCATCATTCTTCAATGAGGTAAATAAAAGTGGCTTACCCCTGCTACAGTTTGGCAACTACTAAACATCAGTTACTGATCTGGAGTGTCAATACCAGTGTTACACAATGTGATGCTATTTGCTGAAATAAGTACAAGCTAGTATTGCTACAGGTTATATTATCTATTTCACACCAGATAATGTCGGCACACATACATAATTATTTTGGGATCATTAAAACATTCAGCTAACAAAGTCATCATGTTTCAAAAGTAAGGCATAAAATATATCAAAGAACACTCAGACACAGATCTTCTAGGAAACTGTTGGCTCCCACTCCCCAGACAGTATAAATGAATACAGGGAGCCCCCTTAAACATCCTTGACTTTATGGGGCCAAACAAAAGCTTTTGAAAGCTTTTGTTGGTTGGGGAAAAATAAGGAGAAAAAAATGTATAAGCTGACCACACTCCTTATCCTGAATAATGTTGTGATATGACCCTGTTAGGATAAAGCTAATAATAGCCTCTATCAACAACACCCATTCAAAAATCAGCCCTGCTAAGTGTGTGTGTGTGTGTGTGTGTGTGTGTGTGTGTGTGTGTGTGTGTGTGTGTGTGTGTGTGTGTGTGTATACAGATCTACAGAAGGTTACTGTTAGTTATATAGGGGGTGGAATTGTGTGGTTATTGTTTCTTTAATTTGTATCACAGTCAAACCTTAGAAGTGTACCTTGGGTATGGGCTGGGCACAGTGTGGAAATTATTACTATTCTCACAGACCTCAAAGGTGTACAAAGAAGGTTATGGTAGCTTGTACAGGGGCAGTGAGCTGTCAAGCATCAACAAAGTAGAATGCATTATTGTAATCATTATTTTTTTTCGCTTTCCTCACAATCACACATCAAACGTGTTTACAGGTTGCTGCATTTGGAGACTGGGATGAAGAATGAGGAGGCATGCTAGGATTGTATGACAGCAGTCACTTGAAATATGTGGCTGTGGCAATTTGAACTTCTGCTTTCATCCCATTCTAACACCAGAGGGATGCATAGGCAGTGATCATCTTTTTTTTTTTTTGTAGGTTTAGGGAGTCATGCAGTATTTCCATACAAGCCCTGCACATCCTCACAGCACTTGTCTTGTTAGTTTATTGTGTTTTACTATTCTGTCAGTTTTAGACATTAAGCCTTGGGCACAACTTAGGTATTCTTTGAGAGAAAAAAAAAGACTGAAATTCTTTTTTTACTCATGATTTTTGTTTAGTCCACCAATCGATTAAAAGGTTGGGAAATGCTCTAAATCTGTAACACCTACGGCTTCTGGGAGCACTGGCTTAATTGAGTTATTTCCTAAATGATAACTACTGTACTGTCATGATCAGGGGAGATGTTTTGAAAGAATGCAAGAAAAACAAAAGCTGAACAACAAAATTAATTTATTTCCTTAATCATAATTTCTGTTCAAGTCATCACTGGATGAAAAGGTTGTGTGAAAAGAAAAAAAAACTTCTCATCAAAGCATAATGAAAGTTATAGCGTCTTGAAAAAACTGAATAGTAAGGCAACATGTGAGAACATGAAGAAAAAAGTAATCTGCCCAGTATAGAGAGCACTGGCGAATGTGTATGTATATATCGGGGGGGGGTGCTAAAACAGTAGGCAGTGCCTAGGTCACCATTTCACCTAAGCCCAGCCCTGAACACAGAGTTGTTGTAATGATTAGTTGTTGCAACTAAATGCCTGTAACTGTGAATATCCCTCTGGTAGTGGGGCCAATGCAGTGTCATACATATACCTGCTGTAATGTAAGAGCATTGAAGCTACAGGTCAGTCTTTGCATACTGCTTCTAAAAGTTTGCAGCATGAAGTAAAATGTTGCTTAGGAGAGGTGGCAGTGACAGGGTGATACTTAGTTTGGAAGTGCCTTGTGGGCCCTAAACTTGTCATTTGCTGGGGGCCCCCAAAATGCTAACACTGATTGTGGTGTCTATTCAGTGATCTCTTTGCTGGATGTTGTAGTTTTCCCTTGCCTTTTTTCTGTCTGCCCCAAATTTTCTTCAAGAGATTTTCTTCTGCTTTTCTGCTAGTGGGCCCAAACAGCCATAATCTGTTCTGTGTGACCTTTTTTGCTATTAGAACTAATTTAGCTTCTGCTCTTATGTTCTCATCTCTTCATGTGTATCACAGTGTGCATCTTACCACCCGTTTAGTGAGACCATTTGGCATAATGGTTAAAGTCTTCACTTCCCATGCACAAGGTTTAAGTCCCACCTCTGGCCAATATCTGTTTGGTGTTTGTGTGTTCTCCCTGCATCTCTATGGGGTACCTCCCACTTCTGAAAAACCATGATGAATGTTTCCATATCAGACTCACCCAAGAATAGAGCTGTGGGCAGCACTATAGACTCTGTATGGGGCCCTTTATAGTGAATAGTTGTATAGACCAACCGTTTTGGGCATCTACTGTGGTACACAGTGTCCATAAGATAGGATGTGGCATGATGTGGCAGCTCCAGCCATTTGACAGTGTAAAAATATGGTTCTAAGTGATTAGATCATGACCATTTACTGCTAACACGTCCACAGCTTCATCTGTTATGGGGTATCTTAGGCCAGAAGAGGATGTCCACATGGTCATGGCAGTCACAACAGCTGCACATCTGTTAATGGATGCCATTCACAATCATGCAGCATGCCAGTATATAGCCTAGGCTATGTTATGACCTTTACAACTCCTGTTAGAGCCAAAGTCAAGTAGTCAGGTGCATGCATAGGAGGCATAACCGTCTACCATGCATGCCCTCTAGCTGCCCAGTAGATTGAACCACATTGCATTTCAAGTAACTCTGAGACTGTGCCCCTAAATTCACCCACTCTCACACCACCACAACCCCAGTACCTGATAGTTTAACAACACAAGAGAGCATCATATACACAGACATGTAGTGACAGTGCTCCTTCACAGAGACTTTTATGTTAATGCCCCCACCGCATACCCCAAGCTCATGCACACAAGTACAGTCTTGATTTTACTTGTTGTTCTCAGCACTAACCCATTCCTCTGTGAAATGCATCTGCATATTCACATGTGCTCCCTCCCCCACCTGTGCAAATGATGATAGCTATGCCTTGCCCTTTTATATATTGTTACATAGGCTGCCTATATCTGATGCACAATGTGGCCAGCCTATGCATGAATAATCACAGGCTGGTGTTGGTTTTGCATGTATCCATTTTACTGTGGTGTATCTGCTTTATTCTGCCTTACTATGGGATAACGCTATGTGCAAGTTGCTATGATTTGTCAGTGCCATGACATGCTGTGCCCATCTTTGTCTAGCATGATCATCCCTTGCTAATTCGTCCTCCACCCACTCCGCATCTGGGTCAGCCTCCACTACCTAGTGTGCTGGAAACTGTTCCTCCTGTAAGTACTCCCCATGCTATAACTACCTGATGATTATTATGTAGTGGATGGACCATGCTGATTACGTCCCAATATTGGGAAAAAGATAGATCAATTAAGCTCCAGAGTGGCACAGCACCTGACTTTAACAAATGTTAAACACCCCTTCTTATGCTGTTAAGGTTGAGTCTAGCACCAGGCAGTAAAATTGGCCTGTACTGACTAGCAAATGGCAGTGGTAAAATAAAAGATTTTTTTCTGCTTACTGTCCATACAGGTAATGTGTCCCCAACATCTTAAACAAACTCAGTTGCTAGAATAACATGATATATTAGCATCAATTTTCCAGAGGATACAAACCCTGAAACTCTGTGTCATTATTTAGTGAGTTCAATCTTCAGTGGTTTGTCCAAAAACCACAGATTCTATAAGGACCAGACCAGAAATCTGAAGCAATAATCCGGATGTCCTGCAAAAATGTAGACAGTTAATAGGTATGAAAGGTGAATGGAAATGTAACAGACTACATTTCACTATCTACCAAATGAAACAGAACACTTGACCACCATGGCTGAATAAAATAAACCAAAATTTAATGCGGGAATAAAAACATAAAATGTAAGAAAAGATTAGTGCTTTCACGGCAACAGCTGCTTCATCAGACCTACAACATTCACTAAAATCACCACCTTTATATACTCTATTAACCAACAATTTCAGTGATGTAAATGATATGATTAAAGCACCAGTTTTAAAGATGCAGAGTAATTTAAACTGGGACTCTTATCTGCATGTAAGTAAATAATCCATCTATATTTGTTACATTCTGCTCTCGCTTTAAGTCCCCTCCCTTTAAATTAACTTTGATCATCTCCAACATAGTAAATTTAAAAGAATGAATAACACCACATTCCTTAACATGTTTTGCTAAGGCGTTACTTAATTTCAAATTCTTTATGTCATTATTATGCTCTAAAATTCTTTTCCTCAAGGTCTGGTTCGTCTTAATACATAAAAACTACTACACTCTGTGCACTGTGCCAAATAAACTAAATTGCTGTTTTTGCAGTATGCAGAATGATGAAAAGTCACCTTGCAGCTAGATATAGGATGTACAAACTGCTATGTGGACCAAATTAAATTGGAGGGACTGCATGAATGACAAGAAACAGTACCTATGCAATCAGAGCTCCTTTGTGCAATAGTAGTATTCTGTCTATAGCACAAATGGCATTTCAAAGGTCTACTATTTCTAAACGAAAATCTTGATTTCCCACCTAACACCTTATTCATTTCTTTATTCACCATCAACACTGGCCAATTTTTCTTAATAATTTCACAGACCATATTGACATCACTAGAGTACGTTAGAGTGATCCTTGTTACTATGCGTTCATTGACTACTGCTCCCTTTACTACTCCGCAAATCTCTTCTGAAAAATAAGGTCTTGCAGAAGTTTCACAAAGCATATGTACTTTAATTATTGCTTCTTGCATTTCAATCAGTGAATACCCTCTTTCACAGGTGATGTTCTGTAAGGCTGACTATGACTCTGAATCAGACATATCCACACCACCAAGGACATATGCAACCGTGTCTCCACATATGTTGTAAGTCTCAGATGAAACAACACAATTCACCCTGTACTGGGGGTAAAGAACACCTCATACACACATGCCATGGATATAGGCAACCTGCATCACACAGGTTAGGTGGGAACATTGTCACCCTGTCCATCCCAGGTGTACATGGAGGCATGCACATCAACCACATTCCTCCCCACAGCAATGGTGGGCATGTACATCTTGCCTACTGATGGCAACAACACCATATCTCCATGTGACATACTAACATCACTGTCTGCCTCCTACATGAACTCAGGCATGTGCTCACAGCTCCATCACACACCACAGTCAAATACAGACCTGCCACCATCCACAAGGAAGATGCCCACTGTCAACCCTCTGCACAGAAATGAATGGAGAATAGAGAATTATGCAATCAAGTGTCCAACATCAGGGGTTATAAGATAGCTCAGGGACAGGAGTGTAATGCAAGTTGCTATAGCCATGATAGCATGGAGGGTTATGGTGTAGTGTGGTTTATTTGCCATTAATATCCACTGTTGAAACATGTGCAAATTGACAACCATATGAGGTCTCGTGAACTTTTTTCCTGTTTATGTCTTCCAGGTCCAATGCAGAGGCCTCTTCTCCCAGCATTTACAGAGGCTAAAACAGAGATAATCACACAAGAAGTCATACAACATTATGCTTTACTATTTGGCAGGAGAGCACAAGATCTGTGGGTGAGGACTACCCTGTGGAATGATCTTGTCCACAGATTAAATGATGTCAGCCTGCACAGCAGAACATATGAGCAGGTGCGACATCATGTCAGCAACCTCATCTACTATGCGCATCAAAGGGCTGCTGCTGCTGTAGCGAGGGACCAGCTAGCCACAGGTGGGTGACCAGCCATCCAACGCCCACTGACACCCACTGAGGACTTATCCCTAACCTTGGGGCACCCGCCCAACGCATCACACATGAACCTGAGGAAAACATTGATGAGGTGGTTGCACCAACACAATGGATGAGGAGCATGCAGCTAAGGCTCCAGTGCATATTACTAGAACACTGTTGCATATTTATTTGTATCTGTATAGTATCTACATGCATATGTCAGATACGGTAGTAGGTGTTGCTGGGGGTTAGTAATGCACAGACATGCACATCTATGGTGATGGCCAGTATATTTTGTAGTATTGGGGGTTGTACTGTTAATGTCCTGAAATGCTGCTTCCACCCTGTACCAATACCACATAAGTGGCTACTGACATTACCTCTCTTCCACAACTATTTAAGTCCCTCTGCTATACAATTGGGACAGCAGCCTGCAGCTGGTGAGTATGGAATTTTTTTTGTTGAAGTTAGCCAATACACTGGCCATGTTAAGGCCATTCTTTTTAATATGCACACATTTATCACACCTACCCATAATGCATGATGTACATGTTCAATTTTATTGGTGTTAATTGCAGTGCATCACAGTGGTCACCATGGGGCATATCTGAAGGGTAGGTAAGATTCCTGCAGTATATCTCACAACCTGTCAGTTCAAGATGTGTGGACAGAGACAAACAAAATAGTGAGACAAATGGGCTACAGAGGGGACATGTATGAAACATTACCCTGATACAGTGGATACAACAGTGTACACACCCCTATTAAGATGGCAACTGTTCCTGATATATACAACGACAGACCACAATAATACATGCCACACCTTCTGTGACCTGTGATTCTATGATTATGAGTCTATGATTATATGATTATATGTGATCCTAACATGAACAATTAATGTGTAAAATAGAAATATATGTTAGGGCAACACATATGGGGTATACTAACCTTACAAAACACTGAATGCATATATGTGCACAGACTCCAAATAACATATTTTGGAGGCAGCTTGTGATGTACTGACAGTATTCAACTCTACCTGAGTACACACCTGCCATCAAGTACAGGGCTTCAATGTCACACCAAGTAGTGGTCTACTGTCCAAGACGTAAGTGCATGAAATTTGATCAGTTGCCTGCAACAGAAGCAGCCATGGCTTGCATACATCTTACAAAGCATCAAAGGGATCCCATGTCTGATAGGTAGCAGTCAGGAGTAGGGGAAAACAACATTTCCTCACCATTGCATATACCATGGAAAACAGTGCAGACAGTGATCTAGAGGTGTATTAAATCTGGGACAACAGTGATGCTGAAAAGAATCAGATGCCCATCCAAAACAGATGAGAAAACATGTTGAAAACTGGTCAGGGAGGCTGCCAGAAGACTTGCAGCAACACTAAGTGAGTTGCAGGAATGTCTAGGAGGTAATGTCTATGTAGTACCTGTGGCAACAATTGGCTGGATTCTGCATCACTGTGGCCTATGGGGTAAGGTGAGTAGACGGAAACATTTTACCACAAGAAACACCATCCAGGGTTGTGTACAGGTAGCAAAAGCATAACATCAAGTCTCCCAAAGGCATGTTTTGAAATGTGCAATGGTGTCATGATACAAAGGTTCAAACCTACAGACAGTATTCATAATGATAGGTGTGGTGCACAAGCAACACTTCACTTCACCTCAGGGCCTCCATCCCCAATTTGAAGCTTGCTGATGCCAGTGTACAGCTTTAGGGTTGCTGTTCATTAGCTGGAACTAGGCCTGTAGACATGGGGGAGGAAATTTGGAACACTTCAAAATAACACTCACGTGTGGCCCACAGTTGTCAAGCATCTACAATAAAGCTGAGGATGGGGAGGGATTTCAGCTTCAAACACAACAGTAAACTGAAGCATATATCCAAAGCTAGCTAAGAATGGCTCTGATTGAACACATTCAAGGTTATGAATTGGGTCAGGCATAAACCAGACTCAACAGCAATAGTAAAGCCCCTATGTGACCTCCAAGGGCTGTGCACATGAGCTGGCCTTGCAATCTGACAGAGTTGGGGTAACTTTGTAGGGAAGACAGACAAAATAATGCCAAGTCAAGATGTGCCATGCTGGTATACCCCTGCCCAAGAATAGTTACTGCTGTAGTTCACTTAACAGGTGCTTTAACAAATCATTGGCTTAAGGGTGTTCACACTTATGCAACCACCATATTGTATGCATCTCATTTAGTATCTTCTCAAACACATTTGCTTGATTCTTGATTGGATTGCACAGGTCATATGTCATATATCCAGTGTGTTTAATGTTTTTAAATGAGTAGTGTGGTCCCATTTCATATTATAGAAGTGGCTGGCATGTCAATAGGAGTGTGTACGCTCCAAATATCCACATTAAGCTTTTAAGGTTGTTGGTGTAACCGGATTTTATTGCTAATACAGTACATGTACTGCTGATGATGACATCTGCAAATCAGATGTCAGTCATTAGTCAGTGACATCAGTCCTCATATCATCCCAGTTATGTGTCAGACAAACACATAGTGATTTTGAGGAACAGAGCAAACATAATTGCCAGACATCAACACATTCAGCAATGATTTGTACAGTTGTGAGATATGGTCTACATTAGATGCCAGTGTGCTATACAGGTGCACAGCAATAAAGTGTACATGGGTGCAGTGTGTTCCAGGGGAAAGGACATCACCTACTAACACAACTCATGAATCCCAGATATGTATATTGTTAGTAACAAGAATTAAGAATGGATTGAATGCATGATGTTGAGTGCCATGTGTCCTGCATGTCAACTGTTGGGTAATGTGAGGTCTGTGTAATATATTTGTGCCACCTTACCTGCAATTATGTGTGTGTGTGTGTGTGTGTGTGTGTGTGTGTGTGTGTGTGTGTGTGTGTGTGTGTGTATGTGCAAGTAAACCATAACGTATAGGTATTAATTTACATATTTTGTCTTACCCTCACAGGTGGCGTGGAAAGTGATGGGGTCTCTGCAGACTCTGACAGTGACGATAGGCATAGTGAGGCACAGGCAGGGTTACCAGGGGCTGAATCTGTCCATTGGCTAGCATCCCACTCTTTTCCACCCCATCCCCACACACAGTAACAATGCCCACACATACCCATCACCAGTGGCCATAGATGAGGGACAGTTGGCAGGTGGTGGCATTGGACAGGAAAGTGTGGTGACTTTGACAAGTGTGTCTGTAGATAACAGCCATAGCCAGATAACAGGTGAGGTCCTACACAGGCGAATGGACTGGGCGCTCGTAGGAGGATTGCTGCCTGTCATGCCCATGCCACAAGTGCCACAGCAGGTGTCACCAGACACATGTTTTGGACTATCATGAAGGTACAGGCATGTAATGAACATCACACCACAGATGGTCTGGGGCTCCAGAGGGCTACTCTTCCTGCTGTACGTGACAACAGCCATGATCTTGCAGATGCCCACCGTTATTATGTGGAGGTCATGGATAGACAGTTGGGTGAGATGTTGGCAATCCTCAACCATGGGATATCTGAGGTAGACCATGTGGTGGGAGTAGGGCGATGGCCACATGGACATAGGATAGCACCACAAACATCTGAAGGTCTAAGTGGCTGTGCAACATCTCGCTCCCGCTCCTGTAGTGGCAGTACCAGCAGTAGCACTGCAAGGGGGGTGCTGTCCACACCATGATGCAGCAGGCCATGGGCAAGTGGTCCTGCCTGGTCCCAACAGGGACACGGATCCAGCAGACAACTGTCATAGTCAGGGGAGAGTACCATATTTTGGATTCGGCCTGGGGGTGCCAGTGGAACCCCTGGCAGGCCCAATTCCCATGTCCATGGCCAGACACAGTGAACTGTACACCCTGCCATGTATGGTCTGCAGCTATCCAACATACCCCTATATAGGGCAGCCCCATGACAGAACTGAGTGCATCCATACACACACACACACACACACACACACACACACACACACACACACACACACACACACACACACACACACACACCACCATCACAGCTAGGGCACCTCCATACTTGCACACACCACCTCTACACAGCCCATTCAATAAACAAGCCCTAACCCACACACATAATGTCAACCAAATGGCTCAGCCTATGCCTCTGGCAAACCCACACCACACCCTGTGCATATGATGATACCTGTGCCACATCCCTGTCATTCATACCATCGATGCAGGGACATGCTAATATGGTTCTGATGCACAGGGTGAATTTACTACAGTTTAGCAATGTAATGCTGTTTAAAGTGTTTTCAGCTGGCATGTTTTATGCTTACATATCAGAATGTGTAGCTGTCCAGCCATGATGCATTATTGCTGTTATTAACACTGACCGAATGTGGTCTCCATAATGTATTCTGTTTGTGTTCTAGGTGTCTGGGTGGCAGGAGGATGTTGGCCTGCTGTCCTTTCCTACAAGGGGTGAGGCATATCCAGGGAACAGCTGAACACAAGTAACAGGTCTGTATAACAGTTATTGCTTGTGGCACATGGCTGATAGGTCTCAGGGGTGTATACAGGTAAGTGCATGGTGGCTGATGTAAGCATCTCTTGTACAGTGGACAATGGTAAGTGTATTGGATGGCACACACCAAAGGTATGTGAATAACACACACACATAGGGTTTTGTGTTGATGCAACACACAGAGAATACTGTTCACATGGATGTACTTAACTTTACAAAGAACTTATTTTTGCAAATGTAATTCTACCAAGACCAAATTGCCAAAACCCTAAATCACAAAATAATCAGTATGCCAAATTTCATTTCACTGAAATAGTAATGGCAGTGCATATGTCCTTTTCCCCACTGCAATGAAATCCTAGAGATGGTATCTATAGTTGTGGGGGTGGAGCACAGCCCCCCCGCATTAGAGGATGTGGGGTGACGTAGCCCCACACCTTGTTTGATTAACTACTTACCCTCTTAACATAAACTGGACAATATAACAGCACTCTATGGAGGGGACTACGCACAACACAGCCCCTTTTGTGGAATCCTGTGCCCCCAACAACCACCCTCAACTATATATACTAACTCCAGTATCACTGTGCAGCTGTACAGTGGGGAAAAGGCATTTACACTGCTACTACTAGTTTTGGTGAAATAAATTTCCACAAAATGCTTCTTTTGCAATTTTAGCTTTTGTAAATTTGGTCTCAGTGAAATAAACTCCTGTGAAATGTTTTTTCTGTGAATTGAATGAGATCCCTTTACACACACACACACACACACACACACACACACACACACACACACACACACACACACACACACACACACACACACACACACACACACACACACACACACACACACAACTTGCCAACACTGAAATTAGAACCCCTGCATATGTAGTTATTGCTACTAATCTGTTCTGCCTTAATTGCACATTCATCAGAGCTTTTATGGTGAAGTGTGTCCCAAGGGTCCTGTAAAGTGAACAACATCACCAGGCCTTGTACACTATGGCAATGTGCAGTGTGTATGGAGAATAAGCCTTCAAAATGCTGTCTCATACAAATATGCCCACTTTCAGTGACTCAGGCACACATACACACACACATACTCACATTTCCCAGGACTCAGGGTGGAACCCCCACCTATGTAGTCATTGTTTGTATTGTGTAATGCAGTTACCACATGCTCCATGGAGCCTATAGGGTGAAGTGTGTCACAAGGTACCCTTACAGTGAATAACATCACCAGCACTGTAAAGTATGGCAGTGGGAGGTGGAGTGGGTGGAAGGGCCACAAAGTAATTTCCCTTGCAGATTTACATGCTCACAAACATTTGTATACACAGTAATGCACACACACATATTTGCCAGTACTCAGTGCCATGGGTCCATGTGTACATATGCGTGTACCACACCAATGGTCATGGAGTCATTACAAGCCTAACCCATGGGATTACCCTGGCATCATGCCACCTGACATTTATCAGCAGTGCATCTACCATATACTGCCACATGAGTGATCCCCAAGGTGACAGTTATATTCACCATCCACTCATCTGAATTTCTCTTGAAGAAGGCCAGTGAGGTGCTTTGATTGACATGTATGTGACATATATTGCATAACATGGCCAGTGTCTGTGTTATGGACCTGTCCTCAAGCATGTTCTGTTGAATGTGGTAATGCAGTTGAGGTATCCATGGCATGTGGTGCATACAGAGTGTGGTTTCCTACCTGTGGCATTTCTAACACAGCTGGCCAGACATGGAATTGTGAGTCAAGCAAGGATTGCCTGTAAGTAGCCAAGATGTGACCGAGAACACTTGGAGGTTTGGGCCTCTGTTCATATCAGACATACCTAGGGTCCTACATGTGAGGTACACTTGCAGCCTACCCAGTTGTTGAAGGTGTCTAGTGAGTTACATGCCAAATGGGCCATTGTACCTGCTGATTGGCCTAATGAGCAGGGAGTAGAGGAAGACATTGACCTCTTCATTCCTGGATGACACACGCTTAGTTATGCAGTGTGCCACATGGAAGGACTTTCTGTCCACAGTGGCAATGTGGTGGTCAGAAGAGAGGTTTCTGTCAAGCTGTGTTCACACACCTCCTATAAGGACACCTGTGTCCATTGGACTCCCACCAATGTGGTCATTTGTGGACAACACATTGATTCAACAGGGGATTTGAACACATTTCTTGACATTGACACTAAGGCCAGTCTTCTGACAACAGTTGGAGGTGTCAGTGGCGACTTTATGCAGGATGTAAACATATTTTGGGGATGTAAACATAGCCCCCAACTAGCAATTGTCTGCAAACATTGTTAGCCACAGTTCACTCGTGTTGGGCTGAATGTTAGAGGCACACATAACAAACAAGAGTGGACCCAGGACAAGACCCTGTGGTACTCCACTCATGACTGTTTTGCAGTCTGACATGGAGTCTGCTGCTTTCACACTGTGGATTCCATCTGTGAGCCAGTTTGAAGACCACTTAGTGACATAGGAATTGATGAATAGATGAGTATGTTTGCCTATGATTCCTGAGTGTGGGATTGTATCACAGGACTACAAGGGCCATATATCTTGTTTTGGACTCCATACTGTCACATAGTTATTTTACATGACAAACAGATTATAGGACTGCAGAGTGTCCACAGCTACCATAACAATGGGCCTTGTACAGTCAACATCTGGTAGTGTATTGGGTGGACCACACAAAAGTGTAGCAAAACCCACCCCCCTAATGGATATGGATCACAGTGTTAATGACACAACCACAGACAGAGGCACACACACTTGCCAGGAATGAGATTCTAACCCTTATCTAGTTATAATGTATTCTAAGCAGTGAAAAGAAAACTTTGGTGCTAGTTATAGTAATAAGAATACAACAGAAAAAAATATGGTAAAGAAGACCATCGTGAGGTTGGCAAATTCCAGACAGATGTTTCAGAGAAAGGTGGCAAAACGGCACTTACAAAACCAAAGCCATGCTTCTTACCTGCAAAGATCGTAAAAATGAGAGCTGCAATTCCACTGTCCGCAAAACAAAAATGTTATCGGAAGAGGTGAATACCAACCGATTTCCCGAAGTTGGAACTTTAATTATATGAGGTGAACTTTATCATTATAGTTTTTGTAGCAATATTATACTGTTTAGACTCTGGTTTGCATTGGGCCAACTATTTTTGTGGCAGTTTCACTGTTTAAACTGTCTGTTGCATACTGTGTGGCATCCATATTGGTAGGTTTTTCTCTACAAGTGAGGAGAAGTTAAAAGTCGAGCATTAATGTACACAAGGAAGGCTCTACCATTTTGTAGTACCTGTGAGCAGTTTAGACCTTTATTCCTATTGGAATAATTGGTTGTGTATACTACTCTAAAATTTTGGAGTGGTTTATGCAAGTGAACATCAACAATTTCAGCGATTTTTGTATGAATGATATATACCTATACACAATATTGGCTTCATACAACCAATTAAATTTGTGGGCCTAAAAATGTATATCAACACTCAGTTTGCCAGTGGCTATTTTGGTGTCATGTATGGAGTGATAATCGGGCTTTAGACGACTGCCGGCATAAGGAGATATACGGAGGTCATTCTATCATCATTTCATGAATGCCTGCACATTGCCATTTTTTTTGTCTTTTTGTAAACGGGGAGTAACGCTGTTTTTTTTTATGAACTGTTGGACTTGGTGTTACTCAGGCTACAAAGTGGCCTTACTAATTGGGACTTTATTTACCAACATTTCATACCAAGAAATGTGATACTGGCAGCCTGTGATATTCAGATGAGCCCTTTATTATTTTTTTTTTTTGAGTAGGGAATCTCAATTTGGATTTAACAACCCCTACCTCAAAACTTATACCTATACACTCCTCCCACTAACCCCAGAACTAATCACAAAACAACCCAAAAAACACCATCTACCAATCCTCATTTACTACACACACCTTCCACTAATTAACACACTCCTCCCACTAATTCCTGCACACATGCCATTACAGCCACTCAACATGTGTGCAATCAACGCCATCACCCTTGCATTACTAGCTATAACCTATCACCTCACGTCCTATCACATCACTCTTCCTACTACCATTACCATCCCATCAAAACATACATCCAACTATACCACCCACATCAAACACTATAGCCTACACATATCCTCAAGTAATTACCATCACAGCATAATCCCTTTAGCACCCACAACACTGATCAAAACAACCACAAAATCACTTTTCACACATAAGTACATACACATTCTTGCTAAGCTATTAAAACTCCTTCACCATATCAGTCACCAACTAAGATTAGCAGGTGACTAACACCCTAATCCTGGCCCAATCCCTGACATACACTCACCCTCCTCCCCACCCCCATCTAATAACTCAACCTTACTCTCCAGACCAAAGAATAGCCTACTTTTCCTGACCTTAAACATACGTAGCATTAATAATAAAGTACATCTACTACATACTCTAATAGACACCTATTCCCCAAGTCTACTATCCCTAACCAAAACTTGGTTAAAATGTACTACTCCTGATAGCGAATTCCTTTCCCCAGGCTATAATGTAATAAGTAATGATAGACTTTTCAGAAAAGGGGGTGGTGTAGCATTACTTTATAAAAACAACTTAAAGGTTACCATTATTGACCCTCCTATACCCCCCAATGTCCTCAAAACTACTACTAGCCAAACTTGAACTTACCAACAAAAAAAAACCTATGAATATTATAACAGGGTATATACCACCAGGCAATAACATCCCCACCCTAGAAGCCCTTCTACATTGGACCAATCAAAACCTACCCCAAGAAACAGTCATCCTAGGTGACTTTAACATAGACTGGCATACATGCTCAAGCTCCAACCCCTCCAACTTTATAAATCTGTATAATTTCTCCCAAATCATTAACTCTAGTACAAGGTTAGGTAATAATAAAAGCAAAGAAAGACTTCTAGACTGCACCCTAATAAACAATTCCAATACATTCTATCAAGCAGGTGTCCTACCAGACAACCTCAATGACCACCAGCCCACCTTCCTACAAAAACTGAAATCCTGCACCAACTCCGAACAACCAATTTGGACCATTAGAAACAAAATAAACTTTGACATGACAAAATTCTAACTTTGAACTATAATACCAAAATTGGAATCTTCTTAAGACACTCCCACTAGATGAAGCGGTTGAGCTATTTAACATTACCTTCCTAAATGTCTTAAACACCCATGCCCCTCCTCGCACAAGCAAACAAAAAATTAAAATAGCCCCCTGGATCACAAGTACTACTAGAACCATGATAGCCCAAAGAAATAGAGCCTGGCATCAGTGGAGAGCCAATAAATCCATAGCAACCAAACAAGAATTCCAAAAACTCAGGAATGAAGCAAAAAAACAAATTCTACTAGACAAAAGGAACTATTTTTTCAGTTTTCAAAATAAACACCATAACAAATCCCCAAAAACTCTGGGCAGCACTAACTACATTACTCCACACTGGCAGATCAAGTACCCCAACACCAGCCACTGTAAATGAGAGCACTGACATTCCAGAAGTCTTTAATAGATTTTTCATAGAAACCATTTCAAATTTAGTTCATCAACAACACACATCTTCTACTAGTAACCCCAATCCTGCTATCAATATCAATACCACCTTCCAATTCAAACCTATTCCCACAGATTATATAAAAAGACTATTAAGTAAACTCAAACCAACTAGCCTAGCTGCCGACAACATTCCAGCTGAATACCTTCAAATAGCTGCTAATGAGATAGCAAATCCAATATCAATTCTCCTGAACAGATCAATAACAGAAAGCAAAATTCCAACAATCTGGAAAATAGCATATGTCACCCCACTACACAAAGGTGGGACCTGCACAGATCTTACCAACTATCGCCCTATTGCCATATTATCCCCACTTGCCAAAATATTAGAAAAATGTATTTACCAGCAACTTACGCAATACCTACTGAAAAAACAGCTTCTAACTCCTACCCAACATGGGTTTAGACCTGTCCATAGTACAACAACTGCCATCCTCTCCTTCACCAACTTAATCAACCAGAACCGGAATCTAGGCAAACTAACATCAGCCATATTTTTAGACCTATCAAAAGTTTTTGACATGGTCAACCATCCAAAACTTCTTGACTCCCTCACTGACCTTGGACTAGCCACTGACTCACTAGCCTGGTTTCAAAATTGCCTAATAGGTAGACAGCAAGCAGTTAGGTGGGATAAAAAACTATTCACACTGCTCCCTATTACAATTGGAGTCCCACAAGGATCAATATTAGGCCCTCTATTATTTCACATATTCATTAACAATCTTAAAAAGATCACCCAAGATACAACTGTCATACAATATGCTGATGACTCAACACTAGTCAGCTCAGCCACCAAACCCCTCACACTCCATTCCACTACCCACCAAGTCTTCTGTTGGTTTCTCAGTAAAAACCTGGTACTGAACCCCAAAAAGACCAACTTACTAATTTTCAAACCAAATAAATCCAACTTAGACACTGATTCTTTCAGTATTATGTCTAGTGATGGTATGATTATCTCTTCAGACTCCCACACAAAACTACTGGGTGTTACAATTGACAACAAACTGAAGTTTGACTTGCACATAAATCATACCATCAAAAACTTACACTGAAAACTAGGCAGTCTGTACAAAAATAAAACATACCTAAACCAACAGACTAAAATTACTATGGCTCAAACTCTGCTACTATCCACACTTGTATATGTTGCCCCCGTCTTCACCAACCTATCCAAAACAGAAATTACAAAACTAGACACATTACAATCAAATTGCCAGATGTGCCACACATGCTCCCTACCATTCACATCATTGCCACTCACTATAATAACTAAAGTGGCTTGAATTTCAAAATCTCGTTACCTTCCACCAACTAGTTTTCACTAAAAAACTCCTACTATATCCAGACAAAATACCAGCACTATCTAATTTACTTAAAATACACGAAAACCCAAGACAACTCCGTTCTAGTGACAGGACCTTAATCAAGATCACCAGAACCAACAACTCAGCAGGAGACTCCCCCTTTCCTAAGTACATAGGCAAAATCTGGAACTCACTGCCCCCTGATATTACCTCAGCAAATTCTATCATTAAGTTTAAACGACTACTAAAGGAGCACCTATTTATCAACAGACAAGGCCCATGCCTTCCCCCAGATTGACCTTCTACACCTGCTTTTCCCTCAGGACTTTCTCTATCAACCTCCACATATTAATTACTGTATGTACTAGTTTTCTTAATACGCAAACCTCATCTACTAGGAGTTCTACTATACTCCTGAAAGCTCACTACTACTCACTGTACTCCACAACTCTTTTATACACAATCATACTCAAACACAATATTGTAAATGTGCACATATCTGTTGGTGAATTTTACATACTCTCATTAATTCAAGTAGAAATTACTGGGCATACAACTAATGTGTCCTGCTACTACAGTTTGCAGCTAAAATATTTTTTTTCTCTATATACTTCTAATATGTTATGTTTTTGTACTTGGGCTCTGTATTTGTTAAATGACTCTGTATGTGTTTGCTTGCCTTTGTATATTTACAAACTCTGGAGATTTTCACCCCAGACCTCCGCTGAAAATGGACATTTATCCAGTCGGATTCTCCCGGTCAACAAATAAATAAAAAATAAATAAATAAATACTGCTACTATAGTGTTATGCATTATCAGATTTGACACAGAGCTTATATGTTTGAGAGCTGTTCAAAGGTATCTTTAAAGGTGAGTGACATCAGCAGCAGTGCTAAAAGAGGAGAAAGGGAAGTGTAGTAAGTTGGAATGGCCTCAAAATCATGTCTCTACAAACACACGCACTCTCACACAAACAGACACATGTTTACATTTGCCTGAACTGAGATTAGAACTCCAACCTAACTAATGTTCTGTACTATAGTATTATGCATTCATCACAAGCACAGCAGAGCTTATAGGGCTGAAAGCTGCTCAAAGGTATCTTTCAAGGTGAGTAACATCTGCAGCAGTGCTACAGTATGGCAATGGGAAATGTACTGAATGTGAATGGCCTCAAAATCATTAACCTACAAGCACACACACATACACTCACACACAGACACAACTTTCAATTTGCCAGGACCAAGATTCAATCACATACCTAACTAGTTTACTGCACTATAGTATTATGCATTTATCGCAAGAGAGAAACAGAGCAACTCTTGACCTTCCCTATATTCTACCAGTACCAGTCTCAGAGCAAACATCACATTGGTAGTGCCCTTTTCACCATGAACCCATACTGCTAACCAGTACTCCTCACCTCGTAACTTAGCTTCGATTACTCTTACCCATAACTTCATGCTGTGACTGGTCAATGTATCCCTCTGTAGTTATCAAAGCTTTGCACATCAACCTCATTCTTAACACCGTACCCAAGCACTTTCTCTCCACTCCTCATGCAACCTCATACTTCCCAAGATATCAGTAAACAGTTTGGCTAGCATGTCACTGCCATTTCCCCTAAACAACCCCATGCTTCCACAGATGTGTAATGTGGACTAACAGGCTTATCCGTATTCATACTCTCTATAGCTAGCCTTACATCTTCCTTGTTAAGCCATTGCACTTCCTGATTCACCATACCCACATCATCCAACCTTCTCTGTTTCATTCTCTTCATTCATCAGCCTCTTAAAGTACATTGTCCATGTCCTCAACACACTCTCCTCACTTGTGAGTACATATACCTCATTATCCTTTATCACCCTTATCTGCTGCACATCTTTCCTAGCTCAGTGCATCTGTCCAGCCAATCGGTACAATTCCTGTCATGCCTCCTTAGTATCCAACATAT
Source organism: Protopterus annectens (assembly GCF_019279795.1). Taxonomy (NCBI): domain Eukaryota; kingdom Metazoa; phylum Chordata; order Ceratodontiformes; family Protopteridae; genus Protopterus; species Protopterus annectens. The sequence continues at coordinate 922,861,277 of NC_056732.1, forward strand.
CACTGAACTCTTCATATGCTCATCCTCAGCCTTTGCCATGCACATCATCTCCTCATACTCCTGCCTGCTTTCCTCATCTCTATGACATTTCCACTTCTTCTTCCCCAACCTCTGTCTCTGTATACTGACTAGCACTTCCTCAGTCCACCAACAGGTTCCTTGTAATGCTTCCTCCATCCACATGTCACCCCAAGTACCTGTCTAGCTGTCTCCCTTACCAGCTCTGCTGTACTTAACCAGAATTTTGTTAGATTTTCACTGCCATCCAGTGCCTGTCTCAACTCTTCCCTGAACTCCACCTCACAAGCTCACTTTTCCAATTCACATCATTTGATCCTTGGTGCCCCCACACTCCTCCTCATCTCGATCACCAACATCATCTCACATACCAACATTCTCTGTTGCCTAAATACACTTTCCCCATCACCATTTTACAGTCTCCAATCTCCTTCAAACTGGCCCTCCTACATTGGATATATTCTACCTGTGTGCATCTTACTCCACTCTTGTATGTCACCCTATGCTCCTCCCTCATGTTATAGTGTGTATTTACCACAGCCATGCCCATGTTTTTGCAAAATCCACTACCATCTCACCGTCTCCACTCCTTTAACACCATACATACCCATCCCCTCTGTTCTCTTCACCAGCATGCCCATTATCATCTACTGCAATGACCAGTCTGTCACCCTTGGGTACAGTCATCACCACGCCATCCAACTGACATCAGATTTCTCTTTCTCATCCATCACACAACCAACTTGCATAGCATATGCACTATCAACAGTCATCATTACACCATCAGCTTACAGCTTCAGAAACATCACTGTGTCAGACACTCATGTCATTCTCCAAAACACTCTTGGCATACTGTTCCTTCAGCAGAAGCCCTACCCCTTTCCACCTCCAGTCTACACCTTGATAGCACAATTGTGACCTGCCTACCATACACCCAGCCATGATCCCCTTCCATGTGGTCTCTTGCACACACATAATATATCAACCATCCCCCGGCCATCATATTAGCTAGCCTGGTCCCTATAACACTCATACTGCCAACATTAACATTTCTTTCCCTCAGTAACTCCCTCCTAGCCTTTCCCCTCTCTTCCTGCCATATGACTGTTGGACATCCTCCAGGGGATGCCTGTCAGTGCAAAGGCTAATGTGCTATTGAATGACTCAAGTATGTTACAGCAATATTGAGATACTGTCACTGATTTTGACCCATTGCACCCATGTATGCATGGCATCCTACAGATGTCCTGCTGTGACAGGCTGAGAGCAGAGGTGCCAGAATCTGTTGAAGACTGGGTGGGTGGAGGGTGAGCGGGGCACTTAGTGATCTAAAAAGGGTAATTTTTTTAAAACTATTTACTACTACAACATAGGTTCACTTGGAAGACATTTTAAACTTAGCCAGTTTCCCCTTTGGTGCTTGAATTAACATTTCCTGATTGGTCTTACCTATCCAATGGCTGATAATTGTATATTACCCCTAGTGAGAATAAATGTGATCATACTAAAGATAATTTGAGGATACCCATGTAAGGGATGCAGCATTTGGGAACTGTCTCTATCCATTAGTGGCAGGAGGGGCAATCCTGGAGTACATTTCTATTACCTATCCTTAAAGGCCCAAAACCAGGGACGCATTTTAAATATTGCTTGTATAATCTTAGAAAGTTGCTAAAATAAAGTGTATTTTTGTTAATATGTATATCCTGAAAGATAGGAAGACTAAAACTTAAAGGGGTATCATTATTTAGTGAATTCATTTCTCACTGATTTGCCAGAAAGCCACAAATTTTAAGAGGGACAGACCAAAAGTATGAGCCAAAAACTCTGTGAAAATCTGGACAGTTGAGAGTTATGGATTCAACTCCGTGAATCACAAGTGGTGGCATGGGTAGAGAATTCAGGCTGTAGTTTGAGCCTGAGTAACAGTAACCACCAGGTATACCTAACTGGGACATTTTACACACACACACACACACACACACACACACACACACACACACACACACACACACACACACACACACACACACACACACACACACACACAGGAGCAGGATAACTCCTGCAAGTAAAAGAACAAAACTCTCCTTACTGGCATGACTCTGGATCTGGCAGCATAACTCCTGTAACACAGAGCAATAAGAGAACAAGAACAGCTAGTTTAACTTCCATCCATGAATACATGTTAGCATGAAAACTCCTCTTCATTAATTTTTCCCGACAGGTCTTGCAGCTGTTAAAGTGGAGGGGGGGGTTCCCCCTCCCCATGACTCTATGGTTCTGGCACCCATGGCTGAGAGGGATGACTGCACAGCATACTGACATAGAACAGACATGTATGTGAGGTATTAGCTATGCACATGTCAGTATGAGTAGGTGTATGTGTCCACCTCATGAAAACAGGCATGAAATGCAAAATGTCAGTTAAAACAGCTGTATATGTTGTACACGAGTGTATTCTTAGTTACTGTTCACCTAAAAGAGTGACATTTCTACAGCTACTGGTTGTAGAATTGTCCTGACACAGCCATGGTTAGTACAGTAAGGATGATTATCATGAATAAATTGGAGAGGTGTCCAATTGTGTTATGAATCTGTGGCCATACCCACTGCAGACAACTGATTAAACACATACATGGTTATATGGACTCAGCAATACCTTACTTGTCATACCTGCCTCCACCAACATAGACTAATCCCCTTTGCTGGACAGCAGCATTACAAAAAAACACAGACATGGTCCCTATAGTAGCCGTACAGGACAAACTAAGGTCACGAACTGACCTGGCGTCATGCCGGCTATTGTCTGAACAGGGATATACGTTCATAGGTTCATAGGTATGTACTAGCCTATTGGCCCTAGGGCCTATATAAGCACAGCCAAAAAGGTACCCTGGCTTTCACCACCCAGGAAAATTATTTTCCTGTGTCCCTGTTGAGCAGAGCCCCAGAGGTGATCCCTGTGGTGAATTTCCTATTTCCCATCCAACCATCAAGATTTTTCTTGAAGAGTGCTAATGAGAAGCTTTGTTTGATATAGACAGGTAGTTTGTTCCAGAGTATGGGAAGTCTCTAGGACAGGACTCTATCCATCCAGCATGTTCTGTTTATTGTGATGACAAAGTTTAGGTCCCTAGATCATGCAGCTTGGAGGGATTGGGATTTCTTTAAGTGGAGTATGTCCATCAGCTCTGGGTTTGACATAGCTTTGCATGTTAGGCAGAGATCGCCTCTGAGTAGGCGATATGCAACAGAGTAAAGCTGGAGTTTTTTGAGATGGTCTGCATAGAGCATCTGTTTGAGGCCAGTAATCCTCTTTGTGAGGTATTTATGTGACCTTTCCAGTTGTTGTAGATGTCTTGTGATGTACATACCAAAAGGGGCATTGTACTCTATAATGGGTCTAATGAGTGACAAGTAGAGCGGAACAAAGACCTCTTTTTTCCTGGATGAGAAACCTTTTGTGATGAGGTGTGGCACGTAGAAGGATTCCATGACTACTGTGACAATGTGATTATCAAAGGATAGACTACTGTCCACCTGTGTCCCAAGGTCTCTTGTCACACTTTCAGTGTTAAGTAGACTACTACCTATGTGGTAGCTCATGGGTACAGAGTTTTTACCAAAGGAGATGACAATGCACTTTTTTGGCACTGAGCTTAAGGCCATGGCTTTGACACCAGGCATCTGTCTCAGTGAGGCCCTTTTGTAGGATGTCCACATCGATAGGAGTTTTGATTATGGCTCCTAGTTTGCAGTCATCTGTGAACTTCATTAGCCAAAGACCTTCTGTGATAGCCTGTACTTCAGAAAAGTAGATACCAAACAGAAGAGGACCCAGGACTGAACCCTGTGGTACTCCACTTGTAACAGGTCTAAAGTCAGATTTGGAGTCTGCTACTTTCACAGTGTAGGTTCTGTCACTGAGCCAGTTAGCAACCCATCTTGTGACATAGGGATTTATACCTAGTTTAGTGAGTTTGTCTATAATTCCAGAGTGGGGGATAGTGTCAAAAGCCTTGGAGAGATCTAGATAGGCTGTGTGAACCACCTTACCCTCATCTACGGCTTTGGTGACTGCTTAAAGAAGTCTATCAAGTTTAGGAGACATGGTCTGCCTTTTACAAACCTGAACTGGGTGGAGTCCAGAGTTTGGAGATTACCAATGTCTTTGTTTATAAGTTCCATGATGATACATTCCATGGCCTTGCAGACCAGACTCATTAGGTTAATGGGTCAGTAGTTCCCGAGGTCCATGGTGGCTCCTCCTTTGTGGAGTGGGATAACCATTGCTGTGCATCATTCAGTGGGCACAAAGCCTGAGGTGAGGCTATGATTGAACATGGTGCTTAGGTGTGGTGCCAGTTCATTCTGTAGTTCATGTAGGTCCTGTGGATGCTGTGTTCTTGCTTTGGAGAGTGTGTTTTTTACCTGTGCAGCCATGATTACAGGAACTTTGCATTCTTCTGGTATAGAGATGGGCCCTTTAGCGGGTGATAAGGGCATAAAGTTAGCACTGAACCTATCTGCCAGGAAGTTGGCAATATCAGTTGGTTCTGTATATTTAGTGCTATTGTGCTGTAACTCAGAGCAGATCTGAGTGTTGCCAATGAGATTCTTGACATAGTGATAGAATGCTTTGTGGTTGTCTTTAGAATCAGTGGCGAGTTTGTTTTCATAACTAGCTTTGGAGGATTTTATGAGGGATCTCAGCTTCTTACTGAGACTGACTAGGGAGTTCCTACAATCATGGAAATTTACTCTTTTTTGCAACAGTTTCTTTCTTCTGTTGTAGAGTTTGTTTATGGCAGGGGACCACCAGATTGGCTTCCTTTTTTTGGCGGATAGCATCTTAGTTCTGTTAGGGATAGCATGATCCATGCACTCGTGTAAGTGCTCATAAAGTGCATTTGTGCAGGATTCAGCAGTCGTACCTCTATTGTCTGTCTGCATGGGTGCCATGAAGTTTGCCACTTCTGTCTTAAGAAGCGTGAAGCTGGCTTTGGAGAAATTTTTTACTATGGTTTCCTAATGGGGGGGGGTTGGAGATGTGGATGTCTAGGGTGAATAGCTTGTGGTTGGATCTGACCAGCGAGGAATTGACCTCTGGTGTGGAACACCTGTCGCCCATGTTGGTAATGACCAATTCTAGGATATTGCTGCCCCTGGTGGGGGTGTGGATAAGTTGATGCAAGGCATTGGAATTTATGAATTCCAGAAAATGTTGAGCAAAAGAGTTGGTACATGAGAGGTTTTCCCATTTAATGGTGGGATAGTTGAAATTGACCATTATTAGGGTGTTGGGTTGCACCCTAATATTTTCCAGTGTATCAAGAAATGAGGAGTGGGAATCCTGGGGCATGTTGGTGGACCTGTAGCAAGTTAAAATTTGGATTTCAGTCTTGCCCAAAGATAGTTACACTTGGATAATCTCGGATGCATTATGTTGAGCAACTAGCCTGGAGGTGTGGATATCCTTAAAGAATATGGACACGCCTCTACCTTTAGTGTTTTGGTCCAGGTTAGGTGGCCAAAAGGTGTGGTATGAATTATAGCCTGGTAATGCAGGGGTGGTCTTTGTAGCCTTGATCCAGATCTCTGCCACTGCACAGATGTCGATGTTATCCATTTTAAGGAGTGCCTCAAGTGAATGCATTTTAAGGTTTAGACTTCTAGCATTGAGTAGCATTACCCTCAGATTTTGCTTGCTTGTACCTGTTACAGTGGTAAATTTGTCATTTGAACCTTGCCTAAAAAGGCACTATAGGGGTGGAAAGAGCCTTAGCCAGTATCCAGAATCCCAAGGGCGACAAGTGCAGGCCATCTCTGGCAAAGCATCGTGGTCTGTCGATCATGTCATCCCAGGCAGACAGATACTGGATTCCCTTAGAATGACAACAGAAGCTTAGCCAATTGTTGAAGTCAATTATTTTGTCCTTGTACTGTGGGATCATTCTGTGTGGTGGCAGGATGCTACTCAGGGCTAGGATCATACCTGCCTGGGCTACAAGATCGGAGTGCTCCTCCATGTCTCTTTTTATGTAGTCCAGGGAGGTATGTCTCAGGTAATTCACCAACATGGACAATGACAGAGTCATATTTGTACTTGTTGTGGAGTGACCGGAGTGCGTGCATTATGTGGCGGATCCTGGAACCCAATGGGCAGCTGACAGTAACTTTCTCCTTTATTTAGCCTGATGAGTGGAACATCAGTGTGCCTGACTATAGAGTCACCTATGACTAGAGTGTTGGGCACGTTGTTATACATTATGGGCTGTGGTTGAGTGGCACACTGGGTTTTGTGGGCAATGTATCATTTGAGTTGTGTTGAGGGCTGGAGGCTGCTTGCGTTTCTGCTTTGGAGGTCTCTGTTGCTTGAGCAGATTTTTATTGAGAGCCTCTGCGATTGTAGATGTATGTTTTGTGTTGCTATGTGTGTGTTTTGGTGGTGTAGATTTTGACAGACTATGTGATGAGTGTGGTGTGGTGCAAATGTTTACTTTGTCCTCCTGACTGTCCAGTCCAGTCTTGGGTGAAGAGAGCTTTGCTTCCAGTTTGGCTATATAAGTGCAACTCTCACAGGTTGTAGTGTTGGGTAGTAGGAGGAGAGGGTTGTCTGTGTACATGAGGCAATTGCTGCATTGCCCCAAGATGCCCAGCTTCATCAGGTAGACAGGAGAAAACATAAGGAGCTGACCCTTAGACATACCTGGATAGATGCTTATTTATTACGTACTAAAAACTGTTTTCATTCAGACAAGTGAGGAAAGTTGAGTACTGTAGTAATTTGTAGCTTATTTAGTGCTTACAATGAGTTCTGAACAAGTGCTGAGCTCAAAAAAGCAGATTTGAATGTTAAAACTAAAAAACTGGCTACTTCTAAGGGAAAATTTGAAGATCAGACTTTATGGCGCCTTCTTGGCTAGGCTTACGTAGGCCCTTGGGCCGATAGCCTAGTACCTACCTGTTAACCTATGAATAGTTTAACCCTAGCTAAGCAGTGATGCATAAAGTGTATTTTTTTCTTTTTTAATATAACAGTAGCAAATGAGGAAACTGATTTAAACAAATTAACCAATTAACCAATAAAAAGCTAATAACTGAGCCCCATTTCAGCAGTCATCGATCACACAACTTCCAACTGCACACTCCTGCCACTAGGGTGCAGGGAGCCTTCTCCAAAAAAAGATGGTCTGGATTAGTGTTCAAGTTATATTAACAAAGCTAGATTCAGCAGGTCTGAATTTAGTCCATGCTACAGCAAACAAGGTGTACCAATTTCAGAAAGAAACAGTTCAAATAAGCAGGCACAATAATCCTTTAACAAGAAACTCCCAGCTCAGAAAGGCAGAATCTACCCTCTCCTCCCACAAGAGTGCAGACCACACCTTCTTAATGTAAAATAACTGTCCCAAAGCACATGTGCTTAAACCAGAACTAATACACTTTTAGAATAATAGACACGAGCCTTCAATCAGCAACTCCCAACTTAAAAGGATGTAAGCTACCTGTCCTGCCACAACAGTGCAGCCCACAAACTTTCTGAATGTAAAACAGCTGGTCTGAAGCCCAAGTGCTTCAACCAAAGGCTTAGAATAACAGTTACAATTTAAACAGGCTACTAACAAGCAGTAATAAATGCAGCAGAATAAATGCAATAAAGTAAGAAGAAACAAAAATACAGTAAAAGCAGATGAATAAAGTGCATTTCTTTTGAACAATAGAAAAAGAGCAAACTCATTTAAACAAATTACCCAATTAGCCCATAAAAAAGCTAAATACTGAGCCCTGTTCCAGCGGTCTTCAATCAAACAAGTTCTAACTGCACACCCCTGCCACTAGGGGGCAGGGGAACCTTCTCCAAAAAAGATGGCCTGGATTAGTGCTGAATTTATACAAACAAAGCTAGAGTCAGCACACCTGAATCTAGTCTATGCTGCAGCAAACAAGGTGCTCCAATTTAAGAAAGCTTAGCATCACTATAGGTGGATATGTACTGCACCGACACCCCTCCTCTCATCACCAGTGAGCAGGTACATATTGCCTACTGAAAGGCAACAAATGCAAGTATCCATGGGATATCATATCATCCCTGTCTGCATCCTATATGTACTCAGGCATATGGTCCCAGCTGCATTACACACTGTAGTCACACCAAGCCACAGCACCAACCACACACCATCTGCATGAGAGATGGCTAATGTCATCCATTTACACAGACCTGAATGAGGAATGACAGATTATGCAAGCAAATTGCCCTCACTGCAAGCAATATGACTCAACAGGACAAGGAGTACAATGCAAGTTGATACTGTGCTGATGGATTACAGGGGTATGCTGTGGTTGTTAGTGGTGGCTACTGGTAAGGTTGTGAGTGTTGGCTACTGGTATTTAAGGTACATATGCAGGTAATGGAGATACTGTTGCCAAATGTATGGGGTCCTGTGATGTGTTTCCCTGTTAGTGTCTACCAGGTGCAATGTCACATCTCCGGTGGGAGACCTTTTCACCAGCGGAATGCAACCTGATAATAGAAGCCATAATACAGAACCACACAGTACTGTTGGGTCGAAGCCAGCAACATCTGCAGGAGAGGAATGCCCTGTGGGATGACCCTGTCCACAGGGTAAATTAGGTGGGCCTGCACACACGTGCATATGAGCAGGTGCAACATCATTCCACCATCCTCATACATCATGTCTGGCAAAGGGCTGCTGCCATAGTCAGAGACCCCAGAATCACAGGTGGAAGGCCAGCCATGCAGCCCCCACTGACACCAAATGAAGAGTTCCTTTCCAGGCTTGAGCCATCCATCACAATACAACACCAGGGTACAAAGCACCACTTGCTGGAGGTGGGTGGCACACACACACACACACACACACACACACACACACACACACACACACACACACACACACACACACACACACACACACACACACACACAATGGACAAGGAGCATGCAGGTAAGGTCCCAGTAGGGATTAGTAGACTACTGTATGAGACATACCTATGTCTGTACAGTATCTACATGCATGTGCCAGGTCTGATTGCAGTTGTGGATGGGGATTTCTAATGCACAGAAGTGCAAATCTATGGTGAAGGACAGCAAATTGTGTAGTATTGGGTGTTGTACTGTAAATGTGCAGACATGCTGGCTCCATCCTTTTCCAAGGGCACATGTGAGTCTGCTGACAATACCTCTCTTTCACAACTACATAAATCACTCTGGTCTGCATATGGGATAGCAACCTGAAGCTGGTGGGTATGGAATTGTTCAGTTGTGCTTTGGCAATACCCCAGGCATTTGGAAGGCATGCAAGTTACCATGCACACAAGTATGACTAATAGCCATATTGCTTTATGTGCAAGTTAACTTATGGTGGGGTTAATTGTATTGCAGCACAGTGGTCACTACAGGGGCCTATCTGAAGAGAATGTAAGATTCCTGTAGCATACCTCACAACCTGTCAGTGCAAGATGTCTGAACAGACACCAGCAAAATGTTTTGGACAAACAGACTAAGGTAGGAACATGTGTGAAACTTTACTGCTATACACTGGATATAAAATGTATACACACACCTGTTTAGATGCCATTTGTTTCTAAAATATACTGACTGAGACCAGAATATGTCAGTCCACACCTTTCCCTACCTTTAATGTGACCCATGACATGAACAATTAACTTGTAAAACCAAGCATCTGGACTCATGTTTTGCACTTACAAGCCTGGACATGTGTGCGGGTATCAGATGTTGTATCAGTATGCTGTGTCAGTCAAGTATGATACCTGATGCTGCCATCTGTGTCAGTACACTCACTGTGGCCTATTCGGGAACTATATCACATACATGGGCATTGTTAGGGCAGGCAGAACACTAATAGGTTCCAAACATCTGGATGTCCAGACACATCTGTACAGAAGGCGAGTATGGCCTGTACAATGGTTTCACATGCTGCATGTGAAACAGATGCCATTACCACACTATATAAAGTAATGGCATAATGAGGTAGTCACTTGCCGTGTATGGTACACACATCAAAATGGCATCAGCCACACAAGATATGAAACACACACGCAGACAAACACACACGCACACACAAACACCAGTATTCAGATGAGAACTTCTACCTATCTATTTATGTCTACTATAGTGTTACGCAGTTATCAGGCACACCACGGAGCTTACACAATTTCACCTTGTCCAAAAGTACATGTAAGGTGAATGACATCAACAGGACTACTAAGGATGAGTATGATGCTACACAACTCAAAGTGGTAAAACCTTCACAGTACACGATTATCACACAAGCGCACACACACACACACACACACACACACACACACACACACACACACACACACACACACACACACACACACACACACACAAACAGTTGCCAGTATTGTGGTTAGAATTCATGCATATCAGGTTATTTCTATTATGATTTTATGCAGTTAGCAGATGTGCCATGCAGCTTACACAATCTCACCTTGTCCAAAGGTACTTCTAAGGTGAATGACAACAACAGAAGTAGTAAAGTACAATGGGGGAAGTGTAGTGGGTGGAACATAAATCAAAATGGTATAAGACACACAGTATCTAATTCACACACACACAGTTGCCACTATTGGGATCAGAACTCCTGCCTATCTAGTTATATCTACTATAGTATTGCACACTTGTCAGATGCACCATGGAGCTTATACAATTTCATCTAGTCCAACGACACTTCTAAGGTGAATGACATCAACAGGACTTTTAAATTGGAGTGAGGGGAAGTGTATAGGGTATTACACAAGTCAAAAATGGCATCACCCACACAGTGCACAATTGTCACACAAACACACACACACACACACACACACACACACACACACACACACACACACACACACACACACACACACACACACACAAAGTTACCAGCATTGAGGACAGAACTCCTGACCATCTAGTTATTTACATTATGGTATTATGCAGTTAGCAGCTTACACACTCTCACCTTGTCCAAAGGTACTTCTAAGGTGAATGACAACAACAGCAATAGTAAAGTACAATGGGGGAAGGGTAATGGGTGGAATACAAATCACAGTGGTATATGACACACAGTATCTGATTCACACACACACACACAGTTGCCAGTATTGGGATCAGAACTCCTGCCTATCTAGTTATGTCTACTATAGTGTTACACATTTGTCACACACCCAATGGGGCTTATACAATTTCACTTAGTCCAAAGGTACTTCTAAGATGAATGACATAACAGGATTTCTAAAGTGGAGTGAGGGAAGTGTAAAGAGTGGTACCTAAGACAAAAATGGTATAACCCAAAGAGTACATGATTCTCTCACACAGACACAGTTGCCAGTATTGGGATGACAACTCCTGCCTATCTAGTTATGTCTACTATAGTGTTGCACAGTTGTCAGACGTGCCATGGAGCTTATACAACTTCACCTACTCCAAAGGAACTTCTAAGGTGAATGACATCAACAGGACTTCTAAACTGGAATGAGGGGAAGTGTAAAGGGTAGTACACAAGTCACAAATGGTATCACATACACAGTACATGATTCTCTCACACACGCACACACTGTTGCCAGTATTGGGAAGAGAATTCCTGGCTATCTAGTTATATCCACTATAGTGTTACGCAGTTACTGCATGCACTACAGAGCTTACTGAGCTTGCAACTGGCCAAAAGTGCTGATAACTGCACATCTGAGGTAAAGTATTACAGGTGTCAGGAAGTCTGCCTTCAGTTTCTACCATACATCTGGTTAGTTCTTTCTGTCTTGCACTTCAAGTAGCATTATAGCTTTGCACTTCTGCAGGTTATTATATCAGTAAGTATATCACACCTGGGAGCCATCAGCAGTACTTATTCATCATGGAATTAGCCCCAGTACTTACTACTTATGAGCACCCCTCCAGACATGATTGAAGTGCAGTTTTCTGTGCTTTCACCCATTAACCTGGTGCACTTGTCCATTCTGAGCCACTGTTGCAACTACCTCATGTACACAGACAACCCTCTCCTCTAAACTCCAAACACTCAGACCAGTGAGAGTTAACCCTATATCACCAAATGTGTAAATATGCACTCTCCTGCAAAGACTGGACTAGCTGGTCAAGACGATGAGATCAACACCTGCACCACATCATGTGGACCACGTAGCTCGCCACAACACCCACTATGACAGCCCTGACATACACTGAAAAGCCACACACCCACCTTCACAGAGGCACTCAATGAACATTTACACAAACAGCACAAACCAGAAAGACAGACACCCACTCAGACACCACAACAAAGACATGTCAAAGGACACATATGTCACCTTAACAGTGTGCCCTTCAACCTAAGCTCCTAAGGCTGATCACATGCACAATATAGTGAACATGGGTGACTCCGTACTGCGGCATACAGATGGCCCACTCATTATGTTGATTATGGAGGAGATAACAGCCAACTGTGTATCACATTCCAGCAACCAACACAGTCAGGCCACTCCACAACAGCTACAAGAATCACTCAGTCATCATCCATGTGGGTGTGAATGACGTGAGGCTCACTTCCCCGGGCTATATGACAAGAGACATGGTTGAACACTCGGACTATGTGGTCCAGCCAGGTGTGACAGTAGCCCTGAGCAGTATACTGCCATCACTCAGAATGATGCTGCAGTACTATCAACAGATAATTGACTACAACATTGGCTTACATGCTGTGTGCCATTCTCACGGAATCCACTATCTCTCTGCTTGGAATAACATGATTGACAGACCTCAATGCCTTGCCAGAGATGTCCTAAATCTGTCAGACCTGGATTTCCAGGTACAAGGTAAGTGTCTTGTCACCCCTATACTGCCTTATTAGGCAGTGTTCCAATTCAAATAACCATTGTAACAGCTAGACATGTATGCAATCTGAGGGACATATTGCTCAACAGTAGACATCTAACTGTCAAGATGCAGTCACTCAAAGCACTACTCAGAGTGGAGGACCTTGACAATTGTGCTGTAATGAAGAGGTTGTTCACAGCAGCAGACAGAAGCCCTGCACTAACAGGCTATGATGCATTCCACAGCTGTCAGCACCAAAACATGGACCACACCTCCAGAGGTGGTGTTGTCTCCATATCCATAATGGATATGTACATCTCCAGACTAGTATCCCATCATAATGCATCAGAGGTACTTCCTGCAAAACTGACTTTGAGGAATAATGCAATCCACACCATAGCCTGCTATCAGCCCCCAGCTATGTCCCTAGACTGTCAATGCACATTCCTCAACACCCTGGCATCTATGAAGATCCAACCCAAGACTGACATAGTAGAAGACAGCAACTACCCCTCCATCACCTGGGGAAAGTAGTCAAGCACCAGTACACTGGCCCAGTGCTTCATTGAATTCATCAGTTCCAGTGGCCTGGACCATCTTATACTAACCCCCAGTAGAGACTGCAACAACCTTGACTTGTATTGATTATTTACATATGGGACTGTTGCTCAACCACAGTTGTCAATCCCTACCTGGTCAGATACAAACATGATGTAATCAACATGGAGCTCAACATCTCACCCACAATCCCCACAAAGATAACCACCTTACAAAACCTCTTCAATGCTGACATTGCAGCCATAAAAATAGGGGTGGATGACTTCACTGCACCCAAGCCAATGGGATATAGCTGCATGACTGTTGCGTCATACACATATGCACTACACAAACATGTACATGGATGCATGGTAATAGCCATAGCCAACAGAACACAGACACTGTCCTCCAAACACTGGAAGCCATTGTGATAGTCCCCTGCCATTACTAAAGTGTACAACAGTAGGACACTGCTGCAGAAAATGGTGGTGGCCCATGACTGGTGAACCCCCTTATTAGCCTCAAACACAACTTGGGATCCCTCATGGAATCACCTACAGGCAGCTATGAAGGCAGATTTGCAGCAGACACCAACAACAATCACAAAAAACTTTGATAGTTATATCAGCAACCTCCACAGCAATAACCACAAGTGCTGTGAGTTACTGCACAATGTTGATTCCCATCCTGACACAACAGATACTAGCCACAGTCTTGACAACACAGTCAATGCCAGCTTTACCCCTCCCCCCAAGGGGATAATCACAAGGGCAGATGAATGCCAAGCACCCAGCATTACTGCAGGCCAGGTTAAACCTGCATTGTCCACAGGCAAGGATACAGCTTCCATAGGACCACAACATATCCGTGGCTGTGTCCTACATGACATACAAGGAGACCTGGAACCACATCTTTGTGGTCTGATCAGTCACAGTCTCACCTTGGGCTTTGTCCTTCCAAAATGGCACACTGCAACAGTCATCGCTGTTCATAAAGTGGTAGCATCTACAGACCCTGGGGATTATTGGGACCTTAGCTTGACAAGTCTACTATGTACAGGTATGGGTGCATTATCAGGGGCCTGATTGACCAAGATATGGGTGATCTCCTAACTCTGGACCCCATACAGTTTGGCTTTGTGAAAGGCAGATCCTATCTGCTCAACCTGGTTGACGTCTTTGAGTGAGTCACCAGGGCTGTGTATGACAGTAAGGCACTGCATACAGCCTACCTCAATCTGGCCAAGACTTCTGATACCATTCCTCAGTCAGAGAGTATTGGTAAAGCCAACAAACTAGTCATCCACCCCTTATTCAGTGGGTGGTTTGCAAACTGGTTCACAGAACACACAGTGTGACAGTGGCAAACTCCAAGTCAGACTGGTCCCACAGATGAATACTGGATAGTGTCCTGTCCAGCATCTACTTCTCAGCAGTCCAGCCCAACACAGAGGAACTCTGGATGACCAAGTTCACAGAGAACTGCAAGCTGGGAGCTATCATGAACTCCACAAGTGATGCAGACATCCTACAGGAAGGCCTTACTGAGACCAATGAGTGGTATGGAAGCCATGGCCATAAGCTTAACACCACAAAATGCATCATCATCTCCTTTGGTAAAAGACTCAGTTCCCAGTAAGTTCCACATCAATGGGAGCCCAATGAACACTGTAGGCATTACAATAGATCTGGGGATACAGGTTGGCAGTGACTTCTCCTTCAAGAACCACAATGCCACTGTGGTCAGGAAGTCCTTCAATATGGCACATTGCATTACCAAGGGTTTTGCATAAAGGAAGACAGAGGTAATGATCTCTGTCTACTATTCCCTCATTAGGCCACTCTCCAAGTATTATGGCCCATTTGCCATGTATCTCACTAGACACCTGCTACAGCTGGGGAAGCCACATAAGCACCTCACAAAGGGGTTCCTAGGCATTAAACACACATCCTACACAGACAGACTCAGCATACCCAAGCTATTTTCTGTATCATATCACCTAATTAGCGACTATCTGTGCTTGACTTACAAAGCCATGTCTGACCCAGCTGGTTTATAAATGCTACCTATAAATCCATCCACACCACACACTGTAGAAACGTCTACCTCAGTACCACAGTCACCACAACATGCTGGTGGGACAGGTCCCTCACTAAGAGACTGCACATGCCTTGGAATACACTTCCCATACATCTCATGCAGAGCACCTAGCTGACCCTGTTCCAGAGAAATCTTGATGAATGGATGTGTAATAGACAGTTCAACCCAAGGATCACTGCAGTTGCTATATTTGGTACAAGCACTGGGACATAACATTGGGTGGCACAATTGCAGGGCCCTTCTATGTGCTAGGCTTGTTGAGGCTCCTGGGCCATTACCGACTACACACTTGTGAACCTATAAAGGGAATGACAGCAGGACTGATAAAGTAGTGCAGTGGGTGTTTAACCTATCAAAATACTTTATCTTACAGACACACATACACTTGCCAGATGTGAGAGTAGAACCCCTACATAACTAGTGATTTGTATCATATTGCTGCACAGTTACCACACATGCTACAGAGCTGAGAGTTGACCAAAGTGAATGATATGGGGAATGACATCAGCAGGACTAACAAAGTAGGGCAGTGAGTGGGAAACATATGAAATACTTCTATTTACAAACATACATACCCACACAAACATTTGCTGGAAGAGTAGAATGCCTGCCAAACTGGTCATTTGTGCTATAGTGTTAAGCATTTATCACACACTACTGAGCATACAGGGCTAACAGCTGGCCAAAGTTGCTGATAAGGGGCTGACATCATCTGGACTGATAAGGTGGGGCACTACGAATTGTCATGGGTGGGAATGGCATAAAACTGCTTCATCTATAAACAAACACACACCTCCGTCAGTCTTGCGCACACAAACTCACCTCTACATTTGCCAGGATTGAGATTAGAACTCCTACCTAACTAGTAGTTTGTATTATCATGTTATGCAGTTATCACATGCAGCACAGAGCTTATGGGGCTGTGGACTGACAGAAGACACTTCTAAGATGACTGATATCTGCAGGACTGCTAAAGTGGGGAAAGGGGAGGTGTACTGGGTTTGAATGGACCCAAAAGCTTTTAGTTGTGAACACACATACACACACTTGTACATTTGCCAGCATGCGACACAGAGCTTATGGGACTAAGGCCTGATGGAAGGCACTTTTAAGATGAATGATATCTGCAGAACTGCTAAAGTAAAGAAAGGGGAAGGGTATTGGGTTTGAATGGACTCAAAAGCTTTTAGTTGTGAACACACACACATATTTTTACACTTTCCCAGGACTGAGATTAGAACTCCTACCTAACTAGTTATTTGTAGTATAGTGTTATCCAGTTATCGCACACCCCACACAGCTTAAGGAAGTGGGTTTAACAAAAGTGACTTCTATGATGAGTGCCCTTGGTGGGGAAGGCCTGTTCACTCCTAGATCCTACTGACATTTCTCTAAGTGTATGAGCATGCCCACTGTGTCCTTTTATAATACATGTGGGACTCCATTCCAGGGATTGTTATACTCCAGTCTGGTTTGTTTTGTGCTATGGCCATACCTGTCGACCTGTTGGTGCAAGATATCTGGAGATAGCCTATCAAAATGTGAAGAAAATGAGCCATACAATGATTGTGACAATTTCTCTCAGTAATGTATGGGTTGCAAGGGTTACAGGGCTGGTCTAAGTAGACATCTGTCATATATGCCATTTGACACTGTCATGTACTGCCTCAGTAACTGGTGACATACCTCCTCAGATCATCACAGTGATTTTCCAGAGGAATACAGAATGTATGATGCACACACAAGGTTTATGGGCCAAATGCTATGCATCCTTGCACTATCCAGCCTGTTGAGGGGTGTGCCTACAAACAATTGACTGCTGGTGCTGTGGAAGTGGTCCAGCACCTTGGTGATATATTACAATGGTGTAATCTCTGTGCATGTATGTCATAACCTGGTCTGATTTCCAGTTGACAGTTGGGTAATATAAGTCAGACAGGATCAGGGTGACAGGCAGACTTCAGATAGATTTGTAGGGGATAGGATATGTGGGAGGGGGGGTGTCCTGGGCAGATATGTTTGCCTATAGCTACCAGTATTTTGCATTGGTCTCTCCTTAATGGTTGACTGCACTTGGAGGGTTTTGTGTATGTCAGACTGTTTGACCAGCCTGTAGGTGTGTGTTTGTCACACATATATGTATGGCCCACCTCATTTTGCTTGGATGGCCACATGTTAGGGTCAGGATGTTGCACAGGATGAGTGATCAGGGAGGGATGTGTTATTCCCCATGGCTGTGGCCCAGGGATCTGTGGATGCAGACATGTCACCATCTTCCAGGGTTAAGCTTGCCTGCAGTGGGTGCATTCCCATGTTTAAACTCCTAGCCCTGCCTGTCGACTATATGGAGTATCACAGAATGTCCACATCCATGACTCATATAGCTTGCTGGTTTCTCAAACAAGTGTGGTTTTCCATCAAAAGTGTTTTGCAAGTCACTCAGAGTTGAAGTCAGATATTACAGGCAATTGATATTGCAGTTTCAGACCTCATACCCATCAGACATTCCATGCTACTACAAATCATTCCATCAACTTTATAACATTATTAGAGCAGTATTTCACAGGTGTCCTTCTCTTTAGACCTTCATCATCCCATTATTCATGGCTTTGTCCCAATTTCTGGCTCACTGAGGCTGGCAGGTTTGCTCCTAGCAGTTAGCATGGCCTTTCTTTGCATTTTGTGGACTGTGTTATGTTGGTGTTGTGGACCCCATGACACTCCCTAAAGGGAACTGTGGGTGAGGCATAGCCATTTGGCAGAGGCCTGTAGGCCAGGCATGACAGATGCAGGCCATCTGTAGCAGAGCAGTGCATTCTGATGATCATATGTTCCCAGCCTGCTTGCCGGAGACACCCCTGGGATGGCACCAGTAAGTTGACTATGAGTGTTACTGATGAATGCTTTCTGTTACTATTGCACCATCAGTCTTGGTGACAGCTGGATGATGCTTATGTTTAAGAATATGTTACTGCATTCCTATGGGACTATGTGGAGGGTGACATGACTGTGCACGATACACATCCTCACAGACTGTGCTGATATTTGCTTAACATTTTGGTCCCATAAAGCCTAGTGGTATGCCCTGTCTTTCCGACAACAGGCATAACAGTATCAACCACAGGTCAGATTGTTCTGGCATACACATTTATAGTTTCAGCCTTCTTACCTTTCAAACCTATACTGCCACTGCCAGACCTGCTGTGATATCACTGTGTAAAACTCTGTGGGTGGGAATTTCATGGATGTTGCCATGTGCAGGCCTTTGCCAAGCATTTCTGTATGGTTGTACACAGCTTTTCTGCTGTGTGGGTTTGGTGGTGGATATGGGACCCCCACTTTGACATCTATGCATGTGACGTATGACCCCCCCCCCAGTTATTTGGCTCACCCCATAAACTGCAGTGGTATTTGTCAACTAGGGTGGTACTGCATGGTGTGGGTAGGGTAGTACTGAGGATACACATCCTGCTGTCCCACAGAATGTCAGTTGTCTGCTGCTATCCCAGTGAGCCACCCCATTTCCTTACATGCTTGATCAATACCATAGATATGCTATCAGAAAATTCCACCCCATTATTTTAATTTGTTACAGAGACTGGCTTACCTTGTGCCTGCAGCTGTTGTGAGGGTGGTGCTCATTTTGTTCCTGCTGCAGCTGTTTCCACAGGATCATATTGTGTAGCATGGCACATACTATGACCATGTGTGCACAAGTGGCTGGAAAGTACTGCAAGGCTCCAGCGGATATGTCAAGACAGCGGAACCGTGACTTGAATATCCCAAACACACACTCTGTAATGATCCTTGTTTGTGTGTGTGTGCCTCATTATGGCATGTGTGTGTGTGTGTGTGTGTGTGTGTGTGTGTGTGTGTGTGTGTGTGTGTGTGTGTGTGTGTGTGTGTGTGTGTGTGTGTGTGTGTGTGTGTGTGTGTGTGTGTGCATTTCTGATGGGTGTCATCATCCATGGTTCCAGTGTGTGTGTGTGTGTGTGTGTGTGTGTGTGTGTGTGTGTGTGTGTGTGTGTGTGTGTGTGTGTGTGTG
Organism: Protopterus annectens; assembly: GCF_019279795.1. Lineage (NCBI taxonomy): Eukaryota > Metazoa > Chordata > Ceratodontiformes > Protopteridae > Protopterus > Protopterus annectens. The sequence goes on from NC_056732.1 coordinate 922,880,839, forward strand.
TGTGTGTGTGTGTGTGTGTGTGTGTGTGCATTTCTGATGGGTGTCATCATCCATGGCCCCAGTGTGTAGCCAGCATTCCCAACTAAATGTCCATATGGGATGTCCCCCCTGGCAAACCACTGATGCAGCTGTAAGGAATGCTAGATGTGGGATTTGTGATAGCTTGCAGAGCAGCCAGCAGACACATTCATGATAATGCTCTGAGCATCACACATGACCTGGCCGTTGATGGAGTGGTACCCCTTGCAGTTTATGTAGACCCTACCCTGGGCACCACATGGTGCTTTGATGTGGATGTGCATGCAGTCTATGGCACCCAGTGCCTCTGGGTAGTCTGCTACATGGTAGAAGAGATGCATATTGCCAGTCAGCTCCTCACGGGTCCTGGGGAAGTTAATGTGCTCCTCAGCATGTGGTCACATGGCATCCAGGAACTGGTGGAGTATCCTGGATGCAGATGCCTGTGAGACCCCCATGATATCCCCAGTTGGTCTTTGGAAAGTACCTGTAGCTAGTATTCTTAGAGCTACACATACCTTGGTATCCACTGGGATGGGTTCCTCTCTGTTTGTTCTGGATGTGAGGCAAGGCTGGTACAGCTCCACAATTTGCTGCAGTATGCCTCTGTCCACCTTGTAGCGCTCCACTATCTCCTGATCATGTAGCCCCTAGTAGGTTACCCTGGGCCTGAACACTCTTCTCCTCCTCCTTATAAGTCTGGGGCAGTTGTCAGCATTGTCCTCTTCACCACCTTCAGCCTCTTACACATACTGATGTATGAGAGCAACTGCAGCCCTTAACATTTTGTTAGTTTTGTCAGGTCAAATTTACCCATCTGTGTGCATCGGTGGTGTAGAGTTTGTGGGAGAATCCAGACTGAAAGTTATTTGCATAGGTTATAGTGGTGTACTCAGATGCTGTCTGTGTAATTGGCTGAGTATGATACATTCTACCTGCCAGCTCTATTACTTGTATTTGAGTGCCTCTATTCTGCTATTTCCTTTTTTTTTCTTGTTCCTCATGCCATTTACTGTATTTTTATGGTTTTATGGTTTAAATCCCGGTGCGCTCCATGCACACCCATTTAGGCAAGGTAAACAAGGCTATACAGCCTCAGACACACCCCCTTGCTTACATATACAGAGTGCTACCATTTCCTGTGTTCTTTTTTTTGTTTGTTTGTTTGTTTAAGTGCCAGTGTGAGCTGCGCAAACCCATTTAGCTAAGTCAAACAGGTTTAGCAGAAATGTCCCTACCTGGACGCAAACACATCTTCATTTCATAGTGTAAGACATTACAGCCTCAGACACACACCCTTGCTTAGCTGTGCTTAGCTAAGTGCAAACCCGGGCAATAGTGCTCCAATGTGCTTACAGTAAGCATGACACAGCCCCTATTAATGTAATTTGCTTCTCTTGTCTATATGGCCATATTAGAGCATCTACACTGTTAGGTGCAGTCTGACACTTAGAAGAAATTTGTGATTCAGTAAGATTCCTCTCATTTACATACCCCACTGCCTGATTTCCCTGAAAATTGCTTTTTCACATTTTTTTTTATTTTCAGCACGATCCTGTTTGCGCGACGGTCCCCTATGCTTAAACATCCGAGATCGGCCAGAAAAATAAGTTTTATTTTATAAAAATGTAATTATTTTTCATGCCAATGGATGTATAGTTGGCCATTGGCATGCCTACTAACTATAATACATGCTTTCTTTTGAGCTGTCATGCCTCCGTTTTCTTTAATTTGCAGAAATGTATTCAGCCTTCTAGCTGAATACATTTTTGCTTTGTACACTGTTCAGGCATGGACAACTGCCTGCTTCCTGGATCACTATTTCAGTTAATTTGCATGTTTTTCACCAGAAAATGAGGTAAATAGCATAAAACAGTGGTTGTCTGTGCCAGAATAGTGTAGGAGCACTCGTGCACATCCTGGGAGCTCGATCCAGGATCACTCGGCGGCCATATTGCGTGCAGCAACTCCTGCACCATTCCAACACTCCGTGTAGGGTTTCCTGAATCCGGGGGCAAAACTTTGCCTTTGTACTAAATGTGATGTGCTCCATCATTTTCTTTTGATACCCCTACTGCCCTTCCTTGTGGTACATGTGCACTGTGTCTGCCCTTTCTTGGGGTACATGTGCACTGTTTCTACCCTTCCTTGTGGTACATGTGCACTGTTTCTTTACATTCTTACTAGGTTTTGTCAGCATACATTTATAGTGCTGATGATCTCAGGCAAACTCAATTTTCAAGCTTGATCACAGATATAACAATGCAATACATATTAGAAATGCAGCATAGTAGCTTTTATTCAGTGCACAACTTTCTGCTTTTTATTTTGTTATTCATCTAGAACAATATGACACCTTCAATGCTATTATTTCTGTCTATAAGTACAGGCTACATCTGCTTTGCTACATACAGTAAAATGGGGTATTTATAATTCATAGATTTCCCATCAAAGTAGCCATTGCTGTCCAGTGTTATGTCCTCTTCTATTTTTTTTTGCTAAGTATTTACCAAAAATAATAAGGAATGTAGCAAAGCAATGGTTAATCTCTCTATCTATCTCTCTTTTTTTCATAACTGTGTGTGCAGCTGGGCAGGCATCTGTATTTTATTACAGAAAGTTAAAAGCAGTATACTACTTATCTGAAGCCCTTCATGCAGATTAGTCATACCATACATTTTTTCATCAATTTGCATCAGCTGATGCATCAAAAATGCTTACAACAAAGATGAAGTTGCAGAAGCTTCTTTTTCTTGCTTTTATTTTAATATCTCCAAATCTTTTGGGTTTCTAATACCATGACAAGAATGGACCCCATTCCTAAGTCAAAGTACGATTAAAGTTCATGAAATTAGCATTGATTCAATCCTTGAGGTCAGCCAAAAGTGCTTTTCTCAGCACCTGCAATGTGCCCAGTAATGATTCCTTCTGCAATTCATTCGGGGTTATGTGTATTGGTAAAATATCTAAATATTATTTTATTTTTTATAAGACCCATTGCTCCTACTACTATTGGAACTGTCTGTGTGTCTTTCTTGCACATTGGTCTCATTTCTGCCTGCAAATCCTGATATTTTATGATTTTGTGTATCTCTGTATGCAAGATACTACAGTCACTGGGTGTGGAGATTTCATTGATCAGTGGCTACTTTTGTCTTCTTTTCATGAGCCACTATGTCCAGTTTTCCATCATTTGTCTTTTGAATTGTTGATAATGGGCAATCCCATGTGATGTAAATGTCATAATTTTCTATGATTCTTTGTGGTCCATGTTTCCAGTGTTTTTCAGCCACTTCATTACCATAATGTCTGCACAATTCCCAGTGCAAGTCTTGCCACAATATTCTGCCTTTCAGTATGCAGTCCTTCTGCCATTAGTATGTCACAACCAGCAACAAGGTGGTCGACTGTTTCCAATTCTGTTTTAAAAACTTATATTTGTCTTTTTCTCCCACATGTTCAATGGACTTTGTAAACCAGTGAGTACATAGCCCACTATCTTGGCCTGTCAATATTAACCTTTCATCCCTAGGTTTGAATTTGCTCTTCTTAAAAATGCCTGCATTTGATCCAGATCAACATGAGGTTCTTCCAGAAGTTTTCTATACTTGCAACTATATTTATGCATTTTCCACATTTCTTGCCTTCTCATGTGGTCCTTCACCTTATATACTTTCTTTTTGTTTTTTGGAACATTCAGTTGCTGCCTGATTTTTATCTATGTCTGGTTTGAATTCCATTCCTGCTTGAGGCCAATATGCTTCAATTAGACTAAGTAGGGAAGTCATCTTAGATTTATTCTCCTCGTTTTATAAAATTTTCACTACATTTGGGTCTTGTGAGGTCAGCAGATAAGTGTGCAGTCCCATGATTGCAGATCTGTACATATAATTAATTTCAAGGAGACCCATACCTCCTTCAGAATGGGGAATATATCATCTTGGTATGCACTGATTTTTATAAATCATTTGGTGAGCATGAAGTGTCCTTCTTGTTTTCTTGTCTAATCTCTCCAAGATGTGTTGGGGCCAATCAGTCACTCCAAAAATGTAAGTTAGGACAGGAAAAGCAAACTGGTTGATAGCTTGGATTTTGTATCTTGATGTCAACACTGTTTTCAAGATTAAAGTCTTCTAAAGTATTCCTTACTAAGTTTTATTCACATTTGTTCATGTTTTGTTGTAGATCTGTTATCATTTTCCAAATATTTATACACTCCCTCTTGCTCGAGTTCTTTTATATCACATTTCTGGCCCAAACTGATGTTTTCTTGGTGCTGCGTTTTTCCTGTTTTAAATTTTGCTTTTGTACATTTATCAAGACCAGATGGCATTCTTATATCATTGAAAAGGTTTTGACAACTTGCAGTTGTGCATTCAGTTCCTCATTTGATGAGCTATACAGTTTTAAATCATTGACAAAAAGAAGATGAGAAGTCTTTACACGTTATTGTTTTCTAGGAGCCAAATTATAGCCATGGCCTAAGCTATTGAGTAGACAGCTTAATGGGTTAAGGGCATGACAGAATGGCAGCAGTAACAGTCACCCTGGAATATCCCCCTTTGAATTTTTATCCATGGAATAATAATTTGTCCTTTATCATGGCTTAATTGCAAAGGGGTCTGCCACTGTTTCATGGTCACTGTAATATAGTTGATCAGTGTAGGGTGTATCTTATACCTTTTCAAGCACTCTTTTATCCACAACTTTTTTAGGCAAGGATCAAAGGACAAAACCACCACCGTAACAGATACAAGCATGCAAAATCTGAAGGTAATGCTACTCAATGTTAGAAGTCTAAACTTCAAAATGCACTCTCTCAAGGCACTCCTAAAAATGGAGAACATCGATATCTGTGCAGTAACTGAGACCTGGTTCAAGGCTCCAGAGAGCACCCCTGCAATACCAGGTACAACTCTTACCACACTTTTCAGCCACCAAACCAAGACTGAAACACTAAAGGTGGAGGAGTGCCCATATTCACCAAGAATATTCACACCTCCAGGCTAGTTGCCCAACACAATGCATCTGAAATTCTCCAGGTGCAACTAACACTAGGTAAGACTGCAATCCAAATTGTAGTTGCTACAGATCCCCAACCATGCCCCAAGAGTCTCACTACACCTTTCTAAACATACTGGACAATATTGAGATACAACCAAGCAGCCTAATACTGGGTGATTTAAACTACCCTGCCATTAACTGGGAAAACTACTCGAGTATCAACATCTTTTCCCAACAGTTCTTGGAATTCATAAATTCCAATGCCCTGGATCAACTAATCCATTGTCCCACCAGGGGGTCCAATATCCTAGACCTGGTCATTACCAACATGGGAGATAGATGCTCCACACTAGTGGTCACCCCCTCATTGGTTAGTTCTGACCATAAGCAAATCACCCTTGACATCCACATCCCACCCCCACCCCCCAGTAAGGAAACCTCCATAAAAAACTTCTCCAAAGCCAACTTCATGCTACTCAACTCAGAAGCGACAAATTTCATGACATCCATGCAAATGGGAGCTGAACGTTCGACTGCTGAATCCTACACTAAGGCACTGTAGGAGCACATCCACTCGTGCATGAATCATGCCTTCCCAAATAGAACAGATGGTGAATGGTGCAGTAGTGCAGTGGTAGCATTGTCACCTCACAGCAAGAGGATCTCTGGTTTGATTCTCAGCTGGGGTTCCTTCTATGTGGAGTCTGTATGTCCTCCCTGTGCTCATGTGGGTTTCCTCTGGGTGCTCTGGTTTCCTCCCACGTTACAAAGACATGCATCTGGAGCATTTCTCTCCCGGGCCTCCCCTGAAAATTGGCTTTGTTCCAAGTTGGACTTTCCTAGTTAACAAATGTTAAATAAATTAAATAAAAAAAATAATAAATAAAGAACCAATACCTCCAAAAAACGGAAGCCAATATGGTGGCCCCTGCCATAAACAAACTATACAACAGAAGAAAGAAACTGTTGCAGAAAAGAGGAAAATCCCATGGTGCAAAAAAATCCCTTACCAGCCTCAGTAAGAAGCTGACATCCGTCATAAAATCCTCCAAAGCTAGTTATGCAAATAAAATTGCTAAAAATTCCAAAGACAACCACAAGGTATTCTATAGTTATGTCAAGAATCAAAATGCAATGCTCAGATGTGTTCTGAGCTACAACAGAATGGCATTAAATATATTGATCCCAAGGATATTGCCAATATCCTGGCAGATCAATTTAGTGCAAACTTCATCCCCCTCTCACCCCCTAAAGGGCCCATCTTAATACCAAAAGATTGCCGAATTATGGTACTCACGGCCACACAGGTAGAAACCACGCTCTCCAAAGCTAAGAATACAGTATCCATGGGACCAGATGGCATCCTGGGCTATGTACTACATGAACTACAAAATGAACTGGCACTTCTAAGTGTCATGTTTAATCATAGCCTCACCTCAGTCTTCGTGCCTACTGAGTGGCACACAGCTGCAGTTATCCCACTCCACAAGGGCACCTTGGATCCTGGGAACTACCATCCCATTAGTCTGATGAGCCTGATCTGCAAAGGCATGGAATGCGTTATCATGGAACTTATAAATAAAGACATTGGCAACCTTCAAACACTGGACCCCACCCAGTTTGGGCTTGTGAATGTCCGATCTTGTCTCATGAACTTGATTGACTTCTTCAAATCAGTCTCCAGAGCTGTGGACGAGGGTAAGGCAGTCCACACAGCCTATCTGGACCTCACCAAGGCCTTTGACACCATCCCCCACTCTGGAATCATAGATAAACTTACTAAACCAGGTATAAATCCCTACATCACTTGATGGGTTGCCAAATGGCTTACTGAAAGAACCCAGACTGTAAAAGTAGCCGACTCCAAATCCAGCTCCAGACACGTGACAAGTGGAGTACCTCAGGGTTCAGTCATGGGGCCGCTCTTGTTTAGCATCTACGTCTCTGAAATACAGGCCAACACTAAGGGACTCTGGCTAACAAAGTTCACAGATAACTGCAAACTGGGAGCCATTATTGAATCCCCAAATTATGTGGATATTCTGCAAAAAGGCCTTACAGAAACAGATGCTTGGTACCAGTGCCATGGACTCAAGCTTAATGCCAAGAAATGTATAGTTATCCCCTTTGGGAAAAACCATGTGCCCATGAATTACCACATAGGTGGCAATACACTAAACACCGAAAGTGTGATGAGAGACTTAGAGACACAGATGGACAGTGGTCTCACCTTTGATAACTACATAGCCACAACAGTCAGGAAGTCCTTTTATGTGGCACACCTGATCACTAATGGCTTTTCATCCAGAAAAAAGGAGGTCATTGTCCCACTGTACTCATCCCTCATTAGACCCATTATAGAGTACAAAGCCCCATTTGGTATGTACCTCACAAGACATCTGCAACAACTGGAAAGGCCGCAGATATGCCTAACTAAAAGAATCACAGGCCTAAAGCAGATGCCCTATACTGACCATCTAAAAAAACTCCAGCTATACTCTGTGGCATATCGTCTACTCAGAGGCGATCTCTGCTTAACATACAAGGCCATGTCAAACCCTGAGCTGTTGGACATTCTCCACTTAAAGAAATCCCAATCCCTCAGAGTTACACGCTCCAGGGATCTAAACCTTGTCATCACAATGAACAAAACATGCTGGAGGGATAGGTTACTGACCCAGGAACTCCCCATACTCTGGAATAGACTGCCCATACATGTCAAGCAAAGCGCCTCCTTGGAGCTCTTCAAAAGGAACATAGATGATTGGATGGGAGATAGGAAATTCACCACGGGGATCATGTCAGTCACCCTGCTAGACAGGGGTCCAGGGAAGTAAATATTGTGCGAAGAAATATCCAGGGAATTGTTATGGCTAGGCTTGTATAGGCCCTATGGCCGATAGCCTAGTACCAACCTATGAACCTATAAAAGTGGGATACTATCAATTTTTTTTTGTAGTCAGTCCATACCATACTTAAATTCTTCTCCTTTTACAATTCTCCACTATGACTTTATTTAACAACAAATGATCCTTTGTTCCATATGACTTTCTTTTATTGCCCTTTTGTTCTGTTGCCATAATTGGGGTTTCTTCTAAATGACTATAAACTCTGTTGGCATCAATTCCAGTGTACAGTTTATACATCGTTGGAAGGTAAGTTATTGATCTATAATTTTTAGGGTAGCTTGCAGATTCATTCTTAAGTAGGAGCATTGTTTTTTCTGTTGTTAACCAAGTTGGTGCCTGTTTGTGATGTACATATAAATAGTTCTTGCTAATGGCTAAATCTTCATGCAAAAATGTTAATACTTTTAACCAGGAATTAAAATACAACATCTTTTAGAAACACATGGTAGTTCAACTTTTGGTTTACAAGCTACTATTTTGGAAAAAAATAGATTGTGCTTTTTTGGGTGAGGGTATTATAAAGAATAAGCTTCTTTATATAGAACTCAGCAAACACAGAAAATAGAGGTCCAGGCCCACAAATGGAAACAAATCTTTTAATACCAACAAAGATTAGCGCTTTCATCTTGTAGTCTGTGATTTTATCCTTGACAATATATTACATGGCTGGAAATATATCATCCTTAGTTCATTTGGCAATCAAAAATATATATAAATATATACATATACATTTTGCATGTAAAAATCAATTTCTATTTTCATAACCTATTGCTAAAGATTGCTTTCATCCTTCTAGACTTCTTCAGGTCTGTGTACAAGAACCCTAAAAACAATCTATAAAAATATATATAATTGTATAGTTAGTTAGTATTATTATTACACATCATTTTAAATAAAGTGGAAAAAAGAACCAGAAAAAAATAAAAATAAGAAAAAATGTATGTATGATGATGGAAATAAAATATACACTTAAATTTCAACTGATTTAAAATGGTATTTAAAACCAATCTGTAGAATAAAATAAAATAAAATAAAATTAGTCATGTAAACAATGTGGCAATTTTTTAAGTTCCAGTGCACTTTAAATTGAACAGTAGTACACAGACCTGAAAAAGTCTAGAAGGACGAAAGCGATCTTTGTTAACAATAGGTTATGAAAATAGAAATTGATTGTTACATGCAAAATGTATATGTATATATTTATATATATTTTTTGATTGTCAAATGAACTAAGGTTAATATATTTCCAGCCATGTAGTATATTGCCTTGGATAAAATCACAGACTTAATAATCTACTTAATAATCTGGTTAAATAAGAGGTACCACATCATTATAAATTTTATTTAAAGTACATAAGGGTTTTATATTATTATGATAGCTACTAAGTAGGGCAGGACCAGCTCGAATGTCACACTGATGGGGGAAGGGATGTGAATTTGACATGTGTACCAATAACACTTTGTTTTACAGCACAGTAAACCACTCCCATGCCTGATAAAAAGTATATATATATTTAGAAAGCTTGCGAGGAAATTATTATTATATTTTTGTTTTACTTGGATTGCTTGTCTGTGTACTTAATAAAGGATTTTCTACTGGAAACAGACTGCCTGCCTTGCTTGGATTACTTTTGAATACTTAGTAATGCTGTACAATTATATATCTTCTGTTATTATTTTTTGTTTTGTTTTGTTTTGACTTAAGTCGAGTTTAAGTTCGCTACTTCTACTACTATTATCTGATCTGATTAATATACAGTGATTAACTAGAAATGTATGGACTGAAAATCTTCCACACAGAGAAGTTTCTTACACTGTTTTGTTTTTGGATCCACTGCACTTTAATGGGTTGTTTTGAGACTTCAGGGATACCACTGAGATTACTTGTTTTTTAATGAATTAATATGATTAATTTCTATTAACAATGGATATTAATTAAAAAATCCTAGCACTAAATGTGTGACGGACCTTTTCAATGTGGAACTTTGATGAACATGAACTTTTTAAGATGTCAAATGAGGTACATTCCTTGTAATGAGGTATACTTGAGAGGCATGGTTATTAATTTAGCTGCACAGTAATATATCCTGCTTACTTCTGTTATATCACATGGATCTCTATAAACAGTTCTAATTACTGTATTAATTTGGGTTCTTTTTTTTGCTAATGTGCATGTCCTGCTGATAAGGTAACCCATGTCCCATGAACAGTGTGAACACTGACAGTAGATGGGAATCAGACTATGTGTGGTTGACATGCCGTCTCCCTTGCTTGTGTGATGCTGCATTTGCTGATGCATGGACTAGCAGATAATGTTTTTAATTACTATGAAGATAAACTGGTGCTATAATGCTGTGAAATCCATGTGTAGCTTAACAAATGGTCAGCATGTGGACATAGCAGTTATTGGTTTAATTCATTTAACTTTTGCTTAACAGATAAGTGAAGTTGTGTACAAAAATTTTCATTAATTTGATCATTAAGCTTGTAACAGTGAATGGGGGTATTTTTGTGTTTTAAAATAACACGTACAAGGCTGGTATGGTACTGAACATATGTGATGTTCAGCTGAAGGAAGATAAACTCACACCTGTAGGCATTGTAGGCTCTGATTACCCAGTTTCAGTAAATTTGTTCAGCAGGTATTTAAGTTCGTCAGCAAACCTCAGTTAAGGGAATTACAAGTTACATCAACATAAAGTGCGTGTGCGTGTGTGTGTGTGTGTGTCTGTGTGTGTGTGTGTGTGTGCGTGTGTGCGTGTGTGCGTGTGTGCGTGTGTGTGTGTGTGTGTGTGTGTGTGTGTGTGTGTGTGAGTGATTTCCCAAGTTAGAGATGGAAGTGTGTCTGTCTGTGTGCTTAGAGTGGATATTGTCATACACAACTATGGAGCAGAGCTAGATGGATACCTTCCTTATTGAAGGATCTTCTGGTTTCACTGCAGTGGACTTGCTTCCATTGGGTTCATTGAGCGGATAACAGGAGCAACTGTGGTACACCCTCGTAGCTGTTGCATTATTTTTTGATGGAAAGGTGTGCAAAGTACCATGGTTCACTGGTGCATTTTGTGTGTGTGTGTGTGTGTGTGTGTGTGTGTGTGTGTGTGTGTGTGTGTGTGTGTGTGTGTGCATCTCTGTGTCAGTGTGTTGGGTAGGTAAATGATGTAACATTGAAATGTGCCTAATTGTTTTTAACTTATCTTTATTATACCAATCATTAGACTGATAATGACATATTACTATACTTCAAGACACGTCACATAAATTGTATTTTCTCTTGGAAATATGTATTTGTTCCATTTCTATGATACCTGTTTGTGGTGGCACATGTGGGGAGGGAGTATGAAGGTTCAGTATATGCATCAGAATATGCACTTGTATGTGTGCTCATGTTTCTGTGTATTTCTGTCTATCTGTCTGTCTTACATGTGTGGGTGCTGTCAGTGGGATGTGTATGCTATCATTGTTAATTTGTATAGTTGCTAGTACATTGGGATGGTATCTTAGTCCGCCTTGAGATACTTGGTTTGATCTATTGGCATTGCAGCTCTGGGTTTAAAGAGGTGTACATTGGCTCATTGTTGGATGATATGTTATGAGGTGTGAGAGGTCAAAAGCTCTGACTGGGAAACGATGAGCCCCGTGGAATACGTGTAGTACAGAAAATAACAAAAATATTTTTATAGCTGCTTAAGTCAGCTGCAAATCACTTGAAATTGTGGTATCAAATGTGTTTGCAGGGATAGTCACTTGTTTTTGGGTTGTTCAAGGAGCTGTCAGAAATTGTGGGTAACGGTGAATAGAAAAGATTGTTGTAGTATTGTACATTGGAAAACACTATTAACATTAACCCAGAAATGTGTGCATCGTGTTACAACAGTATTAGTAGGCATTGTGTTGTGCTCAGACAAGAATATATTAAGTAACATACAAAAAACATAATGTAAACATTAATGAATATGTGCATACTGCAGCATTAGTAAAGCTTAGTAGAAGGCAACATCACTGGCCTGTCTGGGAGGTAGCAAGGCTGAGGACTGAATTGTAAAGCTCTGTATTATATCAGACCATTCATTTTTTTGGTGGTTTTCTAGAGTATTAGTTTTCAGGCATATCTATGTCCATCAGCAAACAATATGAATTGTAATCTTTGTATGTTACATGCCATGGTTTCACGAGTACCTACATAGGTTCATAGGTTCATAGGTTGGTACTAGGCTATCAGCCCTAGGGCCTATACAAGCCTAGCCATAACAATTCCCTGGCTATTTCTTCCCACATTATTTACTTTCCTGGACCCCTGTCTAGCAGGGTGACTGACGTGATCCCTGGGGTGAATTTCCTTTCTCCCATCCAATCGTCAAGGTTCCTCTTGAAGAGGTCCAAAGAGGCACTCTGCTTGACATGTATGGGCAATCTATTCCAGAGTCTGGGGAGTCTCTGGGTCAGGAACCTATCCCTCCAGCATGTTTTGTTTATTGTGATGACAAGGTTTAGATCCCTGGAGTGTGTAGCTCTGAGGGATTGGGATTTCTTTAAGTGTAGCATGTCCAACAGCTCTGGGTTTTACATGGCCTTGTATGTTAAGCAGAGATCGCCTCTGAGTAGACGATATGCGACAGAGTATATCTGGAGTTTTTTAAGGAGGTCAGTGTAGGGCATCTGCTTTAGGCCTGTGATTCTTTTATTGAGGTATTTCTGAGGCCTTTCCAGTTGTTGCAGATGTCTTGAGAGGTACATACCAAATGGGGCGTTGTATTCTATAATGGGTCTAATGAGGGATGAGTACAGTGAGACAATGACCTCCTTTTTTCTGGATGAAAAGCCCTTCGTGATGAGATGTGCCACATAGAAGGATTTCCTGACTGTTGTGGCGATGTGGTTATCGAAGGTGAGATCACTGTCCACCTGTGTCCCTAAGTCTCTTATCACACTTTCTGTGTTTAGTGTACTGCCACCTATATGGTAATTCATAGATACATGTTTTTTCCCAAAGGGGATAACAATACATTTGTATTCCTGTATATTATGGATTGATAGAATGCTTTTGTAACATTATTTACTGTGATAGTGCTATTAAGATGACAAAAGAAAGGGACGAAAGAGTTGAGGGAACGTATTTATTGGTATACTAGGCAGATTGATCAGTTTTAAGTGTATTGTTGTGCATAGCAGACGAATTAGCTGAACCTTGCAGGGCAGGAAATGTGGTGGTTTAGCTGACTAAAGGAGGGAAATGGGAGAAGAAACGTTATTTATTTAATTATTTAACATTTGATTACTGGGATGGTCCAACTGGACAAGAGTGTTCATTTTCAGCGGAGGCACGAGGATAAAAGCTCCAGCAAAGTACATTTCACTAATACATGTCAAGTACAAAAAAGAAAATGTTTACAATACAGCTTATTGTGTCTACTTACAGTCTAGCAGAGATTGGTAAAGCAAGTTACATACATATGAGCTTAATCAACCAACATATTTACGAGGGATAAGATTAACACATAACCAAAGTACAGATACAGTACAACGTGTCTTAGATTTTCTTAAGGCTCAACAGTACATTTAGTATGTCATCTGACAAAATACAGTTTACAAGTGTAAGGAAGACCTAGGGATATAGATAACAGAGAATGAGTTACAGGAGTTATTATAGAGTGAATAGAACTGAAATTAGAGGTTTGATCTCAGTGGGCGAAGTTACGCAGGCTTAGTACATGAGCACATCTAAGTGGATGTTAGATGATCTTTTAGTAATTTTTTAAACTTGGTGATGCTGGAGAGGGATCTAATAATTTGTGAATAAACTGAAGCTTACAAAAGTTAAAGCTCTAAAAAGTCCATCTCAGCAATTAGTTGATGCTTCTAAAAGTTTTTTTTTTCACAGAATGTGTAACACATCACTAGGAAGGACAGATGTAAGAGGCACTTCAGAGCAGTAAGTGATACTTTTACTAAGGCCTCTCAAAGTTAGCACTACTTCTCAGTTCTTCCATTCTAAGTCAATGGGACTGCGATCTGATAGTCCTGCTAAGGGCACTGCAATTTCATCAACTGTGCTATCATATGGCATTATGGGGAAAATTTAACTTTAGAATAAAAAAACTCTTATCAGGATGTCTGCACCCAGGAGGGCATTTAGGGTTAAAACACAAACATTAGTATTGATTGCATATTTCTGGTGTATATAATTTTGCAATGTCAAGACCTTCAAGAAAAGCTAAAACATAAATTGCTTTTTTTTATTTTTTTTTTTACCTTAGTGGCCCTTTAATTTACCAATAAACAATTTTAAGCAAACCAAAGATAATAAGCCACAGCAAATATAGCATTGCCACCTATCTGTTTTTTTTCCAGATTATCTACAAATCAAACTGAAAAACAAACTCCAGTATTCTGTTTCATAAAAAGAAACAGACTTTTGGAGTTGGTTAAATTGGCACATTTACTTTGCTTTTTTTTACAAAAAGCATAGTAAATCTGCAGAAAAGAAGGCATCACAATCAGAAAAAGAAGGTGTTTCCCCCTCATATGAAAAGACATTGATGGCAGAAAATGGGTGGAAAGTGGGCAGGGCATGGGGGTTATGGGATGTGCAAAGGGTGTGGCTTAAATCCACTTTTCGCCACAACAAAATCTGGCAATCCTAAGCAAAAGATGAAATAATTTAGAGAAAGATGTAGTCCTAAACGATGGCCATGATGAAAAGTATTCAAGTAGCATATAGCATGAATCACAACTAGATATTTCTTAAAGAAGTATGTAGAGTAACAGCCTGCATTTCATTGCTGGAACCAGTGTTCTGAGAGACTGCTTTTCAATCTATCTGGAAATATACAGACTTAAGTATTTTTTTTGGTTTTAGAGTTTGTACTATTAATTGTTGCTTATAGTTTTTCAGATCTCTGCTGAAAGTGTTTTCCCCACCTCCCCCTATTTTCTGCTGTGTCTTCAGTTGGCATAACTGTTTTTTACAACTTGTGTGCTATCCAACTCAAGGATCACTTGCATAAAATTAGACCTGTTAGTAACAGCCTGCATTTCATTGCTGGGACCTGTGCTCTGAGAGACTGCTTTTCAATCTACCTGGAAATATGCAGAGCTAAGTATATTTTTTTTGGCTTTAGAGTCTGCACTGTTAATTGTTGCTTATAGTTTTTCAGATCTCTGCTGAAAGTGTTTTGTCCCACCCACCATCCCTATTTCTGGCTTGTATTTTAAATTTGGTGGCTTTTGCAGTTGCCCGCCTCACTGTAGATTTGATCTGGGACACTCCCCCAGTCCCATCTCTTTACCACATTCTACCTAATAAACTCCTTCTGCACTTACTTTTAGTCCTTTTTAATTTAATTGCATTTTAAACTGTGTTTGGTCTAATATTGCTACATACTCAAGTGTGCTAGCTTGCACTGCATGTGAATTATTTTTACTGCTGTTTTAGCTACTTTTCTGTAAAAAAAAATACTGTAAGCCTGTTTCCTACCTTTCCTGTAACTAGTGTAGTCTAGATACAGATTTGCTGTATCCAGGACTGTATGTAAGCTTCTAAGCCCCCCAAGCCTTTCTGTGTTGGAGGGAAGCCTTCTAGCTTATCAGTAGGAGTGGTAAGCACTAGGTAACCTGTCTACCACATAAGGAGTGATTCTGGCCCAGAAATTGTAGTTATTGGCTGTTTGAGCAATCTTTTCCATCTCTCTCAACTTTCTGATTTGAAAGCCTGCATTTGCACTTGTTTCTGTCCTGTAACTCATCTAGTGCAGATACAGATTCTTAGTTTTAGCATTTAAATTTGCTTATTCGTGCTCAGCACTTGTTCAGAACTTGTAAGCATTAAATAAGCTACTAATTACTATAGCACTCAACCTTCCTCATTACCTAGAGGAAAACAGTTTTGGTACTTACTTTCCTCACTTGCTTAGAGAAAAACAGCTCTTGTACTCACTTTCCTCAATTATCTAGAGGAAAATTTTTTTATTCAGGCATGTCCAAGGGTCAGCTCCCAGTGTTCTCTCCTTTCTATCTGATGAATCTGGGCATCTTGAGGCAATATAGAAATTGTCTCATGTACACAGACAACCCTCTCCTCCCACCACCCAACAC
The DNA here is from genome assembly GCF_019279795.1 of Protopterus annectens. Classification (NCBI taxonomy): domain Eukaryota; kingdom Metazoa; phylum Chordata; order Ceratodontiformes; family Protopteridae; genus Protopterus; species Protopterus annectens. The sequence goes on from NC_056732.1 coordinate 922,896,864, forward strand.
TACAATCTGTAGGAGATGCACTTATCTAGTCAAACTGGAGGTAAAGCTCTTTCCAATCAAGACTGAACTTGACAGTCAAGAGGAGAAGGTAAACATTTGCACTCCACCACACTCATCACATAGTCTCACTAAATCTACGCCACCAAAATCCGCACATAGTAAAACAAAAACATTCATGGAGGCTCTCAATAATAATCTGTCTAAGTAACAGAGACCTCCAAAGCAGAAATGCAAGCAACCTCCATCCCTCAACACAACCCAAATGACACATAGCCCACAGACTCAGTGTGCCACTCAACCACAGCCAATAAGGCAAAACAACGTCCCCAACACACAAGTCATAGGTGACTCTATAGTCAGGCACACTGATGTCCCACTCACCAGGCTAAACAAGGAGAAGGTTACTGCCAGCTGCCTGTCGGGTGCCAGGATCTGCCACATAACCCGCACAATCAGGTCACTCCACAACAAGTACAAATATGACTCTGTCATTGTCCATGTCAGTGTGAATGTCCTGAGATGTACCTCCCTGGACTACATGAAAAGAGACATGAAAGAGCTCTCCGATTTTTTAGCCCAGGCAGATATGACCCTAGCCCTGAGTAGCATTCTGCCATCGCCCAGAATGATACCGCCATACAAGGACAAAATGATTGACTTCAACAATTGGCTAAGCTTCTGGTGTCATTCTAAGGGGATCCAGTATCTGTCTGCTTGGGATGACATGGTCAGACCACAATGCTTTGCTAGAGATGGCCTGCACCTGTCGCCCCTGGGATTCTGGATACTGGCTAAGGCTCTTGCCGCCCCTATAGTGCCTTTTTTAGGCAAGGTTCAAATGACAAATTTACCACCATAACAGGAACAGGCAAGCAAAAACTGAGGGTAATGCTACTTAATGCTGGAAGTCTAAATCTCAAAATGCACTCACTCAAGGCACTCCTTAAAATGGAGAATATCGATATCTGTGCAGTGACTGAGATCTGGTTCAAAGCTCTAGAGATCACTCCTGCACTACCAGGCTATAACTCATACCACACATTTTGGCCATGTAACCTGGACTGAAATGCCAAAGGCGGAGGTGTGTCCATATTCATTAAAGATATCCACACATCCAGGCTAGTTGCTTAGCATAATGCATCCGAGGTTATCCAAGTGCAACTAACTCTGAGCAAAACTGCAATCCAAATTGTAGCTTGCTACAGATCCCCCACCATGTCCCAAGATTCCCACTCCTCTTTTCTTGATTTACTGGAAAATATTAGGGTTCAACCAAACACCCTAATAATGGGCAACTTTAACTACCCCACCATTAACTGGAAAACTACTCTTGTACCAACTCCTTAGCTCAACACTTTCTGGAATTCATAAACTCCAATGCCCTGGATCAACTTATCCACACCCCCACCAGGGGCAACAATATCCTAGACCTAGTCATTACCAATATGAGTGACTGGTGTTCAACACCTGAAGTCAACTCCTCATTGTTCATATCCAACCATAAGCTAATCACCCTAGATATCCACATCCCGCCCCCACCACCCATTAAGGAAACCATGTTAAAGAAATTCTCCAAAGCCAACTTCATGCTTCTTAAGAAAGAAGTGGTGAACTTCATGACACCCATGCAGATGGACAATACAGTTGCAACTGCTGAATCCTACACAAATGCATTCTATAAGCACTTACATGAGTGCATGGATCGTGCTATCCCAAACAGAATAAATACGCTATCCTCCAAAAAAAGGAAGCCAATCTGGTGGTCCCCTGCCATAAACAAACTGTACAACAGAAGGAAGAAACTGTTGCAAAAGAGAGTAAAATCCCATGAGTGGAGGAGCTCCCTGGTCAGCATCAGTAAGAAGCTGAGATCCCTTATAAGATCCTCCAAAGCTAGCTGCGAAAACAAAATTGCCACTAATTCTAAGGACAACCACAAAGCATTCTATAGCTATGTCAAGAATCTCGATGGCAACACCCAGATCTGCTCTGCGTTACAGCACAACAGCATGAAAATTGCAGAGCCAACTGATATTGCCAACATCCTGGCAGATAGGTTCACTGCTAACTTTACCACCCCTCACCTCCTAAAGGGCCCATATCTATACAGGAAGAATGCAGAGTCCTTGAGATCACAACTATGCCGGTAAAAGCTGCACTCTCTAAAGCCAAAAACACAGCATCCATGGGACCGGACAACATCCCAGGCTGAGTTTTACATGAACTTAAGAATGAACTGGCTCACCACCTAAGCACCATGTTCAATAATAGCCTCACACCAGACCTTGTGCCCACTGAATGGTGCACAGCAACAGTTATCCCACATCACAAAGGGGGAGCCACCACTGATCCTGGGAACTATCGCCCTATTAGCCTGACGAGCCTGGTCTGCAAGGCCATGAAATGTATTATCATGGAACTCATAAACAAAGACATTGGTAACCCCCAAACTCTGGATCCCACCCAGTTTGAGTTTGTGAAAAGCAGATCATGCCTCCTGAACCTGATCGACTTCTTTGAGGCAGTCAACAAAGCCGTAGATGAGGGTAAGGTAGTTCACACAGCCTATCCTGACCTCACCAAGGCTTTTGACACCATCTCCCATTCTGAAACTATAGCCAAACTCACTAAACTAGGTGTAAATCCCTATGTCACAAGATGGGTTGTCAAGTGGCTCTCTGACAGAACCCACACTGCAAAAGTTGCAGACTCCAAATCTGACCTCAAACCAGTGACAAGTGGAGTACCACAGGGTCAGTCCTGGGACCTCTCCTGTTTGGTATCTACTTCACTGAAGTACAGGTTAACACAGAAGGCCTCTGGCTAGCAATGTTCACAGATGACTACAAACTAGGAGCCATAGTCAAGTCCCCAAATGATGTGGACATCCTACAGAAGGGCCTCACTGAAAAAGATGCCTGGTGTCAGAGCCATGTCCTCAAGCTCAGTGCCAAAAAGTGCAGTGTCATCCCCTTTGGTAAAAACTCTGTACCCATGAACTGCCACATATGCAGCAATCTACTTAACGCCGAATGTGTGATAAGAGACCTTGGGACCCAGGTGGACAATAGTCTCTCCTTTGATAGTTACATTGCCACAGTAGTCAGGAAGTCCTTCTATGTTGCACACCTCATCATAAAAGGGTTCTCATCCAGAAAAAAAGAGGTCATTGTTCCCCTCTACTCGACACTCATTAGACCCATTATATAGTACAACGCCCCTTTTGGAAGGTACCTCACAAGACATCTGCAGCAGCTGGAAAGGCCACAGAAGTACCTCATGAAGAGGATTACTGGCCTCAAACAAATGCCCTACACTGACCATCTCAAAAAACTCCAGCTTTACTCCATAGCATATCACCTACTCTGAGGTGATCTCTGCCTAACATATAAAGCTATGTCAAACCCAGAGCTGTTGAACATGCTACACCTAAAGAAATTGAATCCCTCCAAGCTACATGCTCTAGGGACCTAAACCTTGTCACCACAATAAACAGGACATGCTGGAGGGATAGATTCCTGTCCTAGAGACTTCCCATACTCTGGAACAGGCTACCCATCTATGTCAAGCAGAGTTCTTCATTAGCACTCTTCAAGAAAAATCTTAATGAGTGGATGGGAAATAGGAAATACACCCCAGGTATCACTTCTGGGTCTCTGCTCGACAGTGGCACAGGAAAATAACTTTCTTGAGTGGTGTTAGCCAGGGAACCTTGTTGGCTAGGCTTACGTAGGCCGTTGGGCCGATAGCCTTATACCTACCTATGAACCTATGAACCCATAAAATATATTTTGTATTGTTTAACAATGAAAAGCTAAGCATTCCAAAGAATCAACTGAAAGAAATATTGTACAAAATATGTCAAAGTCACATAAGAAAAGGGACTTCTGCAAGATGAACATGCAAAGTCATGGGCAGGTTCTTAATGAATACAGTCAAAGAAACTAAGTAATCTAGATGTGAGATATGCAGAACTCAGTAAAATCCTTCACAAATACTAAATGTTTCCAGATGAATTTCCAGACCAATCATGGAAAACTTCAATAGCTTTAGTAAAATTTGAGACTATTCATTAACAGAAGATTTGTACTCATGAGTATTTGAAAGTGGCATTACTATGAAATGGAGCAGCTTGCTTTCATTGTGTCATTCATTTGTTTATGAAACACATTTTTCCAGAAGAGTTAATCTCAAATAACGTTCAACAAATATCATTTTAAAATTGTTGAAGTTTTACAAAAGACTTTAAAATTGGAACATGCAGCTTTGAGACTAGCATACCCACAATTAAATACTGTATTTAAAGGCACTAAGAGAAAGATACCTATATGATCCTGATGGATCCTAGTAAGTACATTGCCATACAGAAATGGAGACTGACTGAACATTAAATTAACCAGCAATGCTTAAGCTTCTAAAGTGCACAAAGATGTATAAAATAATGAAGTAAGAGTTAATAAAAGAATAACAAGTTCACAAATTCATAAGAGAAGTGCCAGAGCAACAAACTGGCAAAATAACTGTTATACATCACAATCTAAAATGAGTTTCAGTGATGGCTTAAATACTGAAACAATAGCCAAAGTCAAACATATTCTATACAAGGAAAGGCTTGTTGTACTAAAGGAGGCCTTATAAGGGAAGACTACAGTGATGTTATGACCTCCTTGTCCCTGGATAAGATATCCTTACTTATGAGGTGAGCCATGTAGAAAGCTTTCCGTACAATGGAAGCAACATGGTGGTCAAAAGTCAGGTTGCTATCAACTTGGGTACCCAAATCACTTACAACTGATTGTATGCTTAGGGCATTGTTATTAATGTGATCATTTGTGGGGTCATTTGTGGGGATGTCCCTCTCCCCAAAGGGGGTGATGACGCATTTTCTGGTATTCAGCTTCAGGCCATGTTTCTGGCACCAGTCATTTGTTTGGGTGAGATCCTCTTGGAGGATGTCTACATCACTAGGGGAATTGATGACAGCACCCAGCTTGTAGTCATCTGCAAACTCAGTCAGCCAAAGCCCACAGGTTTTGGCTTACACCTCAGAAAAGTATATCCCAGATAACAGATGCCGCAAGACCAAACCCTGGCATACGCCGCTCATTACAGGTCTATTGCCTTCCTCTATTTTGACTAGGTGGGTTCTATCATTGAGCCAGTTTGCTACCTATCTGGTAACATACAGATTAATGCCTAGTTGAGAGAGTTTATCTATTATGACCAAGTGGGGAATAGTGTCAATGGCTTTGGCCAGGTCAAGATAGGCGATGTGAATGTCTTCCCCTCGTCAGTGGCTTTGGTGACTGTCTCAAAGAAGTTGACGAAATTTAACAGACATGACCTTCCCTTGGTGAAGCCAAACTGTGTGGGATCGAGTGTTTGGAGGTCCCCACTGTCCTTGTTAATGAGGCCCTTGATAATCCATTCAATGGCCTTGCAGATCAGGCTAGTTAGGCTGATGGGTCTACAATTTCCTGGATTGGTGGATGCTCCACCTTTGTTCAAAGGGATAACAGTGGCTGTCCTCCACTCAGTTGGGACAAAGTTGGTTCTCAGGCTTTGGTTGAATAGGCACCTAATGGATCTGCAAGTTCCTGCCTAAGTTCACGTAGGATGTAGCTTGAGATGTAATTGCATCCTATGGAGGCTGTATTTTTTATCTTTGAGAGAGCAGTGATGACCTGTTCCCCAGATATAAGGAGAAGGGAACAGGTACTGGGGATGTCCTGATTTACTGATGGGGGAACAGAGGGGTGAAGGTTTTACAGAGTCTGTCAGCCAGAAAGTTTGCTATATCTACGGCATTTGTATATGTGGTGTCCTTGACCACCAGTTCTGAACAGATCTGCGTACTTCCTTTGAGGTTGGAGACATATGTGAAAAAGGCCTTATAATTGTCTCTAGTAGATGTGGTAAATTTGGACTCGAAGTTTGGTTTTGAGGATTTCACTAGTGCTCTTATTTGCTTGTTCAGGCTAAGAAGACATTGCTTCCAATTGGACACCTGCTCCTTCTTGGTCCTGGACAACATTTTTTTTCCTTTTGTTATAGAGTTTATTTATTGCAGATGTCCACCAGACAGGTTTACTCTTCCTTGTGGAGGATGATTTAGTCCTGTTGGGTATTCCTGATTCCATGCATCTATATAAATACTTGTGTAGTGCTTTGGGGTAGTTTTAGATATTGGTGCCAGTTTCTGCAGAGGGGGAGGGTGTTGTGAAGCTGCTTATACCATCCCTCAGGGGTGATGTAATCAGTTTTGGAGAAGTTTTTATGTTTGACCCTTGCTAGAGAGGGGTTGGGGGAGATGCTGACTTAGAAATTCATCACTTTATGGTTGGATCTTAGCAGGGAGGATGATACTATAGGGATGCTGCAGTGGTTACTCATGTTGCTTAATACCAAGTCCAATTTAGTATCACCTCTTGTGGGGGTATTGGCTAGCTGTTCCAAGACATTTGCATTAACAGAATCAAGGAATCTCTAGGCATTTGTGTTCTGGCATGAGTAGTTCTTCCAATCTATGTTTAGGTAGTTAAAGTCACCCAGGATCAGGGTAAAGAGTTGAATCTTGATAGATTTGAAAAGGTCCAGATAGGCGGATTTGGGTCTATAATATTAACATCTTAAAATGTCAAATCTCACTTGTTCAACACAAAAATGTCGAACTCCAAGATTTCCGAATGGCCAAATCACCGATTTCTTTCCAACAGAAAGAAATTGGTTGGCCAAACACCAACGCCACACAAAAACAAACATATTTAAGTGGAGGGCTTCACCCCACAGACCCCCCAACATGGGGGGGGGGGGTTGTGCCTCCCCCACCCTCCCTAACTAAATATTCTGACTCTAAGACCGTACTACAGTCAGGGAAAGGGCAGGTGTAGCAGAATGGCCAACCGATTTCTTTCCATTGGAAAGAAATCTGTGATTTGGCCATTCAGAAACCTTGGAGTTTGACAGTTTCATGTTGAACAAGTGGGATTCAACATTTTAAGATGTTGATATTCTAATATAGACCCGGCAGATTTGGCATCTTGAGTCAGATTTGGTGTCTGGTAGCTAACTATGATTTGAATAGGGGTCTTGTCAATGGTTAACTGCACCTGTAGTGTCGCCTGTGCTTCATGTTGTTTGTCCAGCCTGGAGGTGTGTATGTCTTTAATATATATTGAAACTCCACCTCCTTTGGCTTTACTACCCACAGTTTGGGGTCTGAATGTATGATAGGATGAGTAACCAGGTATGGCTAGGGTGCTTTCCACAGCTTTGAACCAGGTTTCTTTGACTGCACAGATGTCAGCATTTTCCAGGGTTAAGAATGCTTGCAATGAGTGTAGTTTCATGTTTAGACACCTAGCATTTAGCAGCATGACCTTTAATTTGTGTTTTGTTGAAATTTTTATGTTGGTAGTTTTAACCTCATCACTTTTACTAAAAAAGGCACTATAGGGGAGGCAAGAGCCTTTGCTATAAGTCCAAGTGAGACAGATGTAAGCTATCTCTGGCAAAGCATTGTGGTCTGTTGATCATAGCTTCCCAGAATGGCAGGTACTGGACCCCACTTGAATGACACCAGAAACTAAGCCAATTGTTAAAGTCAATCATTTTCTGTTTGTATTGAGGCATCATTTTGGGTGATGGTAGAATGCTGCCTAAGGCTAGGGACATACCTGCCTGGGACACATAATCACTGACCTCAGTCATATCTCTCTTCATATAGTCAAGTCATTAATGCAAACATGGACTATGACAGAGTCATAACAGTACTTGTTGTTGAAGAGACTTGACTGCCTATGTGATATGGTGGATTCTGTCCACTGACAGACAACTAACCGTGTCTTTCTTCTTATTCAGCCTGGTGAGGGGCCCAGCTGTGTGTCTTGCAATGGAGTCTCCTATAATATGTTGGGTTTATGGTTAAGCCTTACTGGCTGTGAGACACAGGTGTGTGGACTATGCACAATATGTGGTGTGGAGAGTTGTGGAGCTTGAGTATGTTTTTGCTTCAGGGGTCTCATTTGTTTTGATATGTTTATGTTGAGGACCTCTGCATATGTGGTTGTGTGTTGTGTAGGTGTGAGTGGTGTGTTTGAGGTATAGTAATTGTGTTGACAACCTTCTCAGTGCCAGATATACTGGCTTGAGAGGGAGAGAGCATGGACTCAAGGTTCCTAATGTAATTGCATCTCTCACAAATTGTCTTTCTAGGTGGTAGTAGTAGATGGCAGTCCGTGTACATGAGACAGTTGCAACACTGTCTCAGGATGCCCATATCAACCAGATTGGCTGAAGAAACTGTAGGAAATTGTCCATATATATTTGTCAGAATCTGAGGGAGAAAGGCCAGGGAGAGCTAAGGGGTTGGCCTAAAGCCCAAGTGCTTAAACCAAAACTAAGAGGCTTAGAATAATGCTTATAATTTAGACAAACTATAAACAAACAGTAATAAATGCAACAGAAAAGATGCAACTGAACACATTAAAGAACAAGCAGCAAGTAGTAGGAAAAAGCAAGATGAAGTAACAGAGTAGTTGGAGGAAACACAGATACAGAAAAATATAAGCAGCTGAACAAATTGTTTTTTTTTTTTTTTTAATAAAGTGGAAAAGAAGATAGGAGGAACAGAAGATAACTGAAGGTTAAGGAACAAAGGAGTTTGGCCTTCCCAAATGATCTCTATATTAGGTAGAATGAGCTAATGAGATGGGTCTGGGGGGAGTGTCCCAGATCGAAGTTACAGTAGGGGCAGGCAACTGCAAAAGCCACCATTTCAGCCATAGGTCAGCAAATATATAAATGCAGACACAGATAAGTAAATAATTTAGTCAAGCAAAAAATAAAGACACTGCAGTACTGTTAAGAAAGATTGAGCAGTTAGATAAAGTGGAAATATATACTCATCAACTCTATATTTCCAGATTATTTGAGAAGTACTCTCAGTCAGACACAATGGAGTTTCTGGCAAGATATGCAGAAATTCACACAAAAGTAACATTTTTATACCAGCAAGATAAAAGCCAAGCCTTGAGACATCTGTTAGACCAGTTTTTTCCACCCTGGAATGAGTTCAGTACAAACTCTCTGTTGCCCCAGAGAGATGTAAATGGATCCCCTATGTGGAACCAGTTAGTTGAAGCTAAAGTGCTGTATCATTGGTGTCAATCTCTTAATGACAGCTCACCTCCCAAGGCAAAAAAAAATCAAAAAATATGTTTTGCATGCACAAAGAATAGGCCACTAGTGGTGTAAATGAAGCTGTCAGCGGTGTGCTTTACTCAGCACAATGAACACTACTGAATGCAGAAAATATACTTGTCATGTATCTTTCTCAGTGACTCAATGTATTAATGCATTATGTTTTCAAGAACAAAACAAACAGTGCAAGGTCTGAATCCACATTAGGGATTGTTTTGATTTAGGTGTCACAATAAAGTTTTGTAATTTTTTTCTGTACTTGAACCTAAAGTACACTTGCAATTTAAAAGGTGAAGGTTGCAACACATGTGTTTAATAGATGCTAAACAGGTTTACTGTGCTCTGTGTCAAGTGCATTACTGATAGCACTGACCATAGTAAAGTTAAAGGACTCTTGCATGTGCATGATGTTACAAACAGTTCTCATGCAAAAGTATGCAGCAGTGCAACTAGCAACATTAGGGGTTAGGGAAATATGAAGTGGTCAGCAACACAGGTTTAAACATATGTCTGTACATGGTTTCAGTAGAATAATAGTTTTCATTACCCAAATGTATATTGTACCTCTGCAGGGTCCCAGTTTAAGGCTGCGGCTTGTAATAGCTTGGTCAAGGCTGTTACTTTTGCAAATGGCATCCCATGCACTGGAAACAATGTCTTCACCATTACAGTGATTTGCGAAGGTGTAAGCAGAACCTCCTTCACTGAGGGTTAGTTTATTTTAGTACCAGTGACCCATCGGAGTTGAATAAGTATGGTGGCCCATCACCAGCCAATAGAATTCAATGGCTTACCAACACAAAAGGTGGTCGTTATTTTTTTTTAACTCTGATCTGTGCAGCTTCTGCTGAGATAGAAGGAAATAGGGTGGCATATCAGGAAATACTAGAACACCTCTGAGAGTACAGGTAAGTATGGCTCAGGTATGATTAAAAGTACTTAATGATAGCCTGATTTTGAAATCAAATTATCGTTTCTGATTACATCAGTCCAAAATTAACTAATACAACCATTAATGAGTAGGCATATCTATATATAACAAGTATATATGCCTTCTGTCATAGCTCATGAAATATTAAAGAAGTCAATGTGGCTGTGTGTGGGTTCAAATCCAAGCAACATCAGTTACAGGGTTTTACCTTAGCATTTATTATTCTGCAATCAGAAAGTTAAAATAACACTGTAATCATTTCACATGAACATTTTATGAGCTGGAATGCAGAAAGAATTTAGGCAATAGTCCTATAACTCTTTGCATAATGAGTATAATACTGATGTGATTAATGCATAGTATAACACTCATGTGTAGGTTCACATGTATAGGTGGATGTGACAAAACTTTACATATTTATGGAGAAATATGCATGGACTGTATTGAAATTACATGCCATTTATGATATGTTTTATATTGTCTCTTCCCCACCTTTTTCTCTCACTCTCTTTCTCTCATTCTTCCTTTTTTTTTTTTTTGATACTGACATTTGTACTTTAATTCCTGCTACAACATGGACAACCAACTGCATAGAGTACTAGACCAGCCATGGAGGCTTGGTCTGCCATCCCTTCACAGGTGGCTGTAGTAGTACCACTCCAGAGACAGCAAAGACCAAGCACTTCTGAGTCACAACCTGACAGTGTTTCCTCCACAATTCCTGCACTTATAGCTTCACTTGTGTCAGGTAGCTCTGTGCCAGGGTCTGGTGCACTAGTACCCACCAGCACTAGTGCCAAAGGAGGTGGTGATTACATCACCTATCAAGTGCTGACAGGGGTTGTAGAGTAGTTAATGGAAAGGGGCTTTGGTGGCAGCAGCATCAGAATTGAAAATATCCTACAACAAATAGCCAAGTAAATGTCTCTTTAGCACTGTACAATGAATCTGCAACAGGAGACAATGCTGTTAGTTCAGAGGGTAAGGGCTAGATTTTTTTTCTGTACTCATTCTGGACAAGCATGAGTTATCTGAAGTTCCATGCCTATCCCAAATCATGGTGTCCTCCAACCATCTTTGTTTGTCTTGTATGTCCTATATGTCTGCATCTGCTACCTAACCTACCCTACCTAACTCTCTTATTCCAAACTTCCTTTCCCATCATTCTTCTCTGTTAAAGAAATTAAAAACGGCACCTGTCCCACAAAAAAATAAATAAATAAATTACTCCACATAAACAGCTGTCTAGTTTGCTTATGTATGTGTATGACATACTTGATATGGTCAAGTTGGCCACACAACATTATTAAGTTGTGCTCACACACCCCTGATGTGATCATTATCCAAATTCTTTAAATTATTTGTAGAAATGTACTGTTAACTTGTGAAGAAGCAAATAGTATTGTGCTCCTCCATCGCTACATTGTACATTCTTTTATTCTTCCCCCAATGTCCTATTATCTTCTTTTACCCCATTTCCACTACTGTCCTATTAAATAATTTTCCCACCTTTTAATATGGTGAAAAATAGATTCAGATACCACACATTTGGCCAGAGATGGCTCATAAACCAAATTGTCTATATTTGTTCTCAGCATTTGCATGACCGATACTTTGTGACTTCATGTTCTATGACAAAAACTGAAGATATTACCTTCAGCTGCATTAATATGGTGCTTGATGTGCTTCTGTGCTTAGCCCTGCTGTGCAACAAAAAACAAAACTGATAGCACTATGAGGAAACAGTTATTCTTAAGTGTTTAACATGCTAGATTAATGTACACCATAAGGGATGTTTCAATTCTTAATACTGCAATGAAGTGTGATACATACATACTCTTTTGCTTCATACTGTTCACACGTCAGTCTCCCTGTTAGACAGGGGTCCAGGAAGTAAATATTGTGGGAAGTAATATACAGGGAATTGTTATGGCTAGGCCTGTATAGGCCCTAGGGCTGATAGCCTAGTACCAGCCTATGAACCTATGAACATATGAACATTGTCCCTTCAGATATATTTGTTTTACTACCTAAAATGTGACTTGCTTTGTGGTGTGCTCAGATAATGCTCATGTCTATTGTGTGTTGATATATGGATAGGCAGGTGTTTGAATCCTGCAGTATGACAAACTTTAGTTAAAGTTTTTTTTGTAATAACATTTTCCTTTAATGAAATTCTGCATACATTGTTAGTGCGGCACAAATATTCTGGCTAGCCCACCCCTGCTCATACATTTCCAGCTGTAAGTGCAAGATATATGGACAAAGCCAAAGCTGATGGGGGGCTAAGGTTCAATAGTATGGACAGATTAAAATCACTGCTCCTACATACTTAGTTGCTAGAATAAAAGATTTAGCCTTAGCAGGCATTTTCTGAATGATATGAAGTCTGACACATAGATATATATTAATATGTAGTGATCTCAATCCAAAATGATTTGCTAGGAAAACACAAATTGTATGAAGAACACAGAAGCCTGACTTAAACATCTAGACATTCTGCAGATATATAGACAGGAGAAAGGTATAGTCCTTTATTATCCATATCATAAACCCTTTAGTGTAATGACCATAGCACATGTTTAAATGATGACAAAGAAAACACAATGTTCACAAGGTCTTGTAAGGGTCAGTCAGGCATGTCTTTTTGAATGTACTCATTTTTTCCACATTACTTGATATGATTCACCACAGACCACTGATACCACAGACCACTGATACCACAGACCACTGATACTTCTTGTTCAAAGTTAAAAGCTCAAAAATAAGTATGAATTTGCTAGTACTTTGCCATCAGCCTTGCAAGTGAGTTTAGCATTTGTGTGTTTCAGTAAAAACTTTTGGCAGCCGGAAAATAATGTCAGTGGCTTCTATTACTTGTGTGGTTTATTGGCGTATTGTAGTCAAAATATGTGGAGTTAGTTGCAAAACAGTCTATCAACTTCTTAATGTAAATTATTACAGCAGTGACACATTATCCTTCTAGCTGCATTCCAGGGAAATAGATCCATTGGACACATACTGGCAGATCAGTATTTATAAATGCACTCCTGTGTTTGGCACACATGCCTTGCAGTTACCTTGCACAATGTTCACACATTACAAACATCTTCACAATAATCCACAAACTAATTCAGCACTTACATGCAATGATCTTGATATGAACAGTCAGAAATGCATGGGTGGCATACTTTTAAGTCAAACATTTGATTTGCCATACAATGATAAGGTCATTCTTTCAAATTTGTTCTGTCTCATAGTTGTAGCAAACCCTTTCCTGTAGCATGAGCTGCTAATATATGGTTTTCACAGCTGCGGACTTTATTTAGGCAGCTGTTCAAATCTGGTAATGTTTGTGCAACAACAGTGACAGACAGGCAGATACCGATAGGGTGGACTCACATTTGTGTGAACACTGTCATTGCTAAAAGATTTTGAGAACTCAAAATACATTTTAGGATATACATTGGCATTCCAGGTAATGCTTAAGTCAGACTTTAAAATGTATGCCTTCTGACACCTGCAGATCAAAGTGTCCTGTGGCTTAAGCAGTTAATATATATCTTTTAAAAGGGTGGATGTAGATAGATCAGCCACTGTGACAGAGGGAACACAGGCACGTTGACCACATGCAAGAAGCTATGCATATGGTTTCTAACCTGTTCTGCACAATTTGGCCACGTGAAAAAAAAGAAAAAAAGTACAGCACAAGTGGGGGAATGCAGGAGGTTCAACACATAATGGTGGTGAGGTGGCAAAAAAATTTAGCAGCTACCGGTGCTCAAGGTGTCACAATAGTAATAATGATGGCAGATTTCTTAGATGTAAGCTAGTACATAAAAGTGCACTGAGGGAAAACTATATCCTGCAGAAGTCACAGTGGACTAAGCTTATGAGCTTTTAATTAGGTGTGCCATGCACTCCAGCATTTGATTCTAGTAATCTCCATTTGTCTGCTATGTGATTCTGAACAAATCACTTAACTAAACAGTGCTCTGGGGAAGTCTTCTTTTCTATGTATCTACCTATGAACATAGAATCCCTGCCAATATTTTAAAACATTACTCAACATATCATGCATGGCAGCCTCCCATCAAGTTTCCAGTGCCTCAGCCAGAGCCAGTTCATCTATCCCTCAGTGCCGGTGACCAATGACCCTACCCCATCAGCTCCAAAAACAAACAAAAAATAAAATAAAAAAGAGAAATAGGGTAGAACTAGGCTAACTTTCTTTGGAAGTCATTTTAAGCCAATTATCTCATGGGAGACTCAAACCATGCACATTGTCTCTCTAAGGCGAGCAGCTTAACCGTTATACCAAAAATACTATAGCACACCTGCTGGTATATCTGTAATAATAGGCTTTCTAAGGCCATATCCATGCCCTTAACTTTTCAATTCGAAGAAAAGAAAAATAAACTCTTCTTCTTTATTTAAAATGTAGCCTGCTAAAGCTTATCACACACAAAATGTTAAAGAGATTGCAAGAAATGCACTGCTCAATTACACACCATTCACCTCACCTTCACTAAACTTCTGAAAAGAGCACTCAGATATTCCTGACACAAAATCTTCTTTCCCTGCAAATACAAGGATGACTTTAGTTGGCAATATTTTCCCATGTCATGACCCCCAGTAGGAGCAACACCTACATCCCTGTAGGTGTTAGACTTTCCTTTTTTTCTAGCAGGATGCAAACTCTGTTGTTATACTCTTATGGCTTCCCAGTAAGGTGTGAGTGACAAATCACTCCCAAAGGATATTACTGTGGCACTATGTTTTGCATATGATGTGCATTTTTTATTGGTTATTATTTCCTTTATGTAGCTGCCATGGCTACCTATGTGTAAATATGTTTGTATTTTCTATGCATGTAAATATTTTACCATGTTCAGTCTGGCACTCTGTGTGGTGAAGGGAATATTATTTGCCTTAGTGCACTTCCATGGACTATTCCCATCTGATTTAGTATGCCACAGTTTTATTGTAGTATGTTTCAGTAGGATACTGTACTATTCATAAACATTTATCTACATGAGGTATCACACTGACCTACTTTTTGTGAATGGCATGCATTTATCATGCAATAAAAATCACCTATGTACACATTTGGTTAGTGTGTTTATAAATTAAACAGTTCATCTCACCTTTAAATTTTTAGGATTTGAGGGCTTGTTTTTTCTTCCAATATATTTACTCAGGTGCATTTTGATAATGTTATGAGTAAACAATAAATAAAGTACGACTGTATGCTGCAGTACTTGTCTAGGGTATGTTGAGCTCAAGTAATGAAACTTGTCACATTTCTCATTTAAATTAATTAAATCATTGGGCTTTTCATATTTTCACATTGGGATAACATTTGTGTTACTGTAAATTTATCTACTGCCTACTTAGTCAGTATTAGAGATTATTATTGTGTGTTTAGTAATAGACATTTGATTCAAAATAACTGCTGAACAAGAAGTAGTACTTTGACATTATTTTTCTGTATGTTGACAGAGAGAATGCATTTATATTTACAGAGAAAAGAGACATATATTGCTAAGGAGCTGTGTTGAAGAGTTAGTCTGCTTTGTCCCTTTACATTGTAACCTATGTTCATATACAAAGCTGTGCACCTGGGCTGAGTATGCATTAAGTATGCAAATGATGATCTGCAGCATGCTCTGTGAATAACAACCATTTGAATCACAGGGTATGCTATACAGCTGCAACCAAAACGTATCTTACTGCAAGTACAGACTAACACTAAAAAAACATGATACCTGGATGTAGTCTACAACAGCTAATATGTGGGTAGCAGCATAAGAATAAGGGTGCAAAAGTGAGCCTGAAAAAGTATTACAAATACACAAAAGCAGGTCTTCTGCTGTTGTATGTATGAGCAACTGCATCTGTATGTGAGACAACTGAAGCTACTGTGAAGCTTGATCCTCTGAGCATTATGGTGCACTAATGTTCAATGCTCCCTATACTTGTTAAAGAAGCTGGTAACCGTCATTAATTGCTCCCTTCTTTGTATAAGGATCAGGAAAAGTTAATATTTCACCTTTGCTTTTTTCTAAAGTCAACAACCAAATGTGATAAAAACAACATATGCTGGCATTGCTTTGCAGGTATTCTATGAAAAGTATTCAGATCTGTCCATGACATGTATATTGTCAAAGGCAGAGTAAGCCAGATCCTAAACCTTTTACAATATAGGCTGCAGGTCAGGTGACTTTAGCCCATTATTGCTATGGCTGATGCATATATATCTTTGTGTATATATATATATATATATATATATATATATATATATATATATATATATATATATATATATATATATATATACGTCTACTTCAGAAAACTGACAAACCAAAAGACTGAATCCCAAAATACTAAAACTCAAACTACTGAAAACATTTTTAAGGCAGGGGGCAAGCCCCCTTACACCCCTCATGCTAATTATATATACCAACTCCAAGATCACACAACATCGGAGAAGGGGCCAATTCCATCCTTCAGTCTTTTGTTTTTTCAGTCTTCTGAAGTAGACCCAGCTATCTGTCTATCTATCTATCTATCTATCTATCTATCTATCTATCTATCTATCTATCTATGTATCCATCCGTCTATCTATCTATCTATCTATCTATCTATCTATCTATCTATCTATCTATCTAGATATTTTTTCACACTGCCATACTTATGTGCATATAGTAGACAGCTGAGTGATTCACACCTATGACATACTGGTGTCAAAATATCCTGTTACAGTTGGTAAATCTATTGCACTGCATCTGTTTAAAGAGCTATGTACAACTTACAGATTAACACTCATACCCCATTACTGAACAGTTTAACATTGTCAGTAATACTCATCTGTTCTATTCCTGTGCCAGTCTCATAGTATGCAATCACACAATAATGTGATTCAGTTTTATGATGCATGCTAAAAAACTAAACCACATCCCCAAAATTAGTCAGAGAGACTATTAATGGCTCTTTCTTCAGTGTTTATGAATCTACACAAGTCTGAATTGGTGAAGGCTTGTAGGATGCTGAATCTAAGGAGTGAGGCAGATCGGTGACAGAGCCATTTCTCTCGGTCAGTACTTGCAATTAATCCCTCCACAGGGATACCCATTAAGGAATAATTGCCTGAGTTATGCAGGGTGAGTTTTGATGCCTGTGTAGCTTCCGTGACCTTCCTCATATTTGATTGTCTTCTACATTCTATCCAGCTGGGGAGGCCTATGACTCTATAATGACTTTTTGACTGTGTACTATGCAGAATTTGTTTGACTTTTTGAACATAACAGTTTCAACTTGGCACTGCACTGGACTTATATTTTTAGCCAATCTGCAAAATATATTTATTTACTTGTCTTTTATAGATGTATAGTGTTACTTTGTTGTTGAGGGTAATCATCTAATGGGTGGCTTTTTCTTCTGCATGCACCATGCACCTGCAGGTATCATGCCTTGGTGGCCTAATGGTTAAGGTGTTTGCCTTACCAAACACAAGGTGCAGGGTTTGAGCCACACAAGGGATAATTGACTAGGCTTGCAATGGCAGTTAGCTTAGTATGACCCTAAACAGAAATGTGAATCAAGGTCTAGAAGGAATCCTTTATGCAGCCACTGTAGGTGAGGATAGCTGTTTGTGTATTTAGTAGTATCTCTCTCTCTCTATATATATATATATATATATATATATATATATATATATATGTGTGTGTCCACAGATGCACACACACACAAATTTGAATGTGCTTAAAGCTATAGTTAGGGAATATGCCATTTGCCTGGAATTGTCTGATAATGGAGTTGGAATATATAAGCAACAGGAGGTATAGGGGGTCTTGTGCCCTTCAAAACAAAACATTGCTTTGATAATATTTTGACATGTGGGTGTTTCTATTATTTTTAAGGCACCCGTACACACACACACACACACACACACACACACACACACACACACACACACACACACATATATATATATATATATATATATATATATATATATATATATATATATATATATATATATATATATATATATTTAAATTCACACATTCATACACCTCACATGCTATGTCTATATCTTTGGAGTAGGCATTTCCCACAATCCTGATCCCAGTAGAGCTTCATTTGGACAATAATTAGTAACATCTGTGGGGCAAAAGGGATTCAGTAAATCAGACACCAGCAGGGATGGTGCATGTGTCACACAAATAAAACTGTTACATATTACATGAGTAGCTGTGGGATTCCTGTGCTCCTGATCCAGCAAGACTTGTAATCCATCCTTAAATAAACACAGTATTGGAGATAGCATCATGCTGTGTGCTGCTGTTTGCATTTTCTAGATTGTTCTTTTCTGGCAATCCCCATGGACCTTTAGCTTGGGAATAGATTACAACATTTTCTGATCCCTTGTTACTTGACAAGTATTAAGAAAATGTTTGCTACCATTCTCCTATACACTTTGCTAACCACTGATCTGTATGGTACTATCTTATTACTGTCATGTATGTATTCTTAACTTATAGATCACCAGACATCAAGAAATTGAGGACTTGCTAGTGTTATAAAGTTCTATAACTGCAATGCACTGGACTTGAGGAATAAATATAAGGTATTAGTAAGTCTTATTGAGACAGGCAATTATAAAATTATTGGTGTATCAAAATCCTGGAACTCAAGAGATCTAAGTTTGTCAGCATTAGGGAATGGTCCGGGTATAGGGGTAATGTTATTTGTAAACAATTCAGTAAAGTCTAATTTGGTTATAATATGAAAAGAGTGGATGGCATACATTTTTGCTTGAAAAATGGCAATCTGCAAGTACATTTTTTGATGTTTTAAAAATAAATCTGTTGCAGATACCTAAGCAATATAGGATCATAGTATCATAGAAGTTAGTAGGCTAATAGCCCTAGTGCCCTTACATGCCTAGTCAAGTTCTACCCTTATTTATATGATCAGCACCTATTGCCTCTGTCAAAGTGGGGCACAGCTGGAACCTCCAGGGTGAATTACGGTTACCTATCCAGTCATCCAGATTGCATTTGAAGAGGGCCAATGAGGTACTCTGTTTGACATGAAGTGGGAGTCTCTTCCAAAGGTGTGGTAACTTCTGGGAGACAAATCTGTGCCTCCAGCAGCTTCTATTAATGTCACATACTAGGTTAAGGTCTTTAGAGTGAGTAGCCCATGTATCATTAGACTTATGTAGATGCAGCATTTCCAATACAGCAGGGTCAGAGATTGCCTTATATGCAAGGCAGAAGTCTCCTCTGAGTAGTCTGTATGAAACAAAATAAAGTGACAGTGATTTCAGACAATCCATATAGGACAGATACTGAAAACCTTGAATTTTCCTTATGAAGAACGTTTTTTGTCTCTCTAGCTGCTGCAGGTGCTTGGAAAGGTACATACCAAAAGGGCATGCTACTCAATTATTGGCCTGATGAGGGAAGAATACAGGAAGGTTATAACTTCTTTTTTTTTCTGGAGACAATGCCCTTACTTATGAAATGAGCCATATAGAATGCTCTTCCTACCACTGTGGAGACATGGTGGTCAAAGGTAAGGATGCTGTCAACATGTGTGCCCAGGTCTCTCCCGCTGAGTCTGTACTTAAGGTGCTATTATTGATGTGGTAGTTATCAGGAACATAGCCCTTAATGAAAGGGATGATAATACATTATTTTGCTTAAATTTTAAGGCCATGACTGTGGCACCAATCATTTGTTTGTGTGAGACCCTCTTGTAGGATGTTGACATCATTTGGAGATTCTATGAAAACTCCCAGTTTGCAGTCATCAGCAAATTTTGTCAGCCACAGAATGTTGTTTTTTGCTTATACTACAGAGAAATAGATTCCAAACATTAGAGGATCCATGAATGATGCCTGTGGAACACCACTGGTTACAGGCCTGTTGTTGGAGGTCGATTCTTCTATTTTGACTATATGGATTCTATCACTGATCCAGTTAGTGACCTATATAATAATAGTTAGTGACCCATCTAATGATATAAGGATTAATACCTAGTTGAGTGAGTTTGTCAATGATGCCTGAGTTGGGGATAGTGTCAAACACCTTGACTAAGTCTAGGTAGGCTGCATGTACAGATTTCCCCTCATTCAGGGCCTTGGTGACTGTCACAAAGATGGGTTTACCCTACCTGCACTGCCCATATTCCAAAAGATGTGGGCACCTTCATGTTCCACAAAATGCAAAAGGAGTGCCAAAAGCTTTAGAGCTTTTCTGTCACTGAAACAAGAGCTTCTTTGGTGTTCCTCCTGCCAGTCAGCTGCAGTCTTCATGAAGGGCAGAAAAATCCTCATTGAGGAAAGTATTTCTTTTATCATTAAGTTTTATTCACAAAATGTGTATGACTTTGACAAGAATCTGTGTGTGTGCATGTGTGTGTGTGTGTGTGTGTGTGTGTGTGTGTGTGTGTGTGTGTGTGTGTGTGTGTGTGTGTGTGTGTATGTGTGTGTGTGTGTGTGTGTGTGTGTGTGTGTGTGTGTGTGTGTGTGTGTGTGTGTGTGTGTGTGTGTGTGTGTGTATGTGTGCTGTTTTACATGTGAGTGATTATGGAAACAAAGTGAAAGGGTTGCACATGTTTATTATGTTAAAGATTTTCCAGTGCTTGTGTAGGATCATAGGAGGTTACTAGGCTAATGGCCTCACGGCCCTTACAAGCCTAACCAAGTTCAACTCATGTTCCCAAACCTGTCTAGTTCAAGCAGACACAAAAATCAGCACCTAATTGCCCCTGTCCAGGAGGGACACAGGTGGAACCCCCAGAGTGAATTTCCACTTACCCATCCAATCATCCAAATTGCTCTTAAATAGGGCCAATGCGGACCTTTGTTTAACATGAATAGAAAGCTTGTTCCAAAGGTGGGGCAACTTCTGTGAGACAAATTTGTCTCTCCAGCAAGCTCTGTTGATGTCACAAACATGGTTAAGATCCTTTGAGTGAGTGACCCATGTGCCATTTGACTTGCAAATGCACATCATTTCCATTAAAGCTGGGTCAGAGATTGCTCTATATGCAAGGCACAGGTCCCTTCTAAGCAGTCCATATGACACAGAGTAAAGTGACAATGATTTCAGTCTGTCCACATAAGACAGACCCTGCATTTTCTTTGTAAGGAACCTTTGTGGTTTCTCCAATTGCTGCAGGTGTTTGGAAAGGAACATACCAAAGGGAGTGTTGTACTCTATTATTGGCCTGATGACAGAAGAGAACAGCGGGCTATAACCTCTTTTTTTTCTGGAGGCAGTGCTCTTTCTTTTGAGATGAGCAATATAAAATGCTCTTCTTACCACTCTGGAGACATGGTGATCAAAGTTAAGGTTGCAGTCAACCTGTGTGCCCAGATCTCCCACCACTGACTGTGTACTTAGGGTATTACTATTGATGTGGTAGTTTGCAGGAACATCACCATTGCTGAAGGGGATGATAATACATTTTTTTGCATTAAGTTTAATACCATGACTTTGGCACCAGTTCTTAGGCTGAGTATGACCTTCTTGCAGGATGTTGACATTGCTAAGGGTTTCAATGATCACTCCCAGTTTGCAGTCATCAGCAAATTTTGTCAGCTGCTGTCCTTTAGTTTTAGCCTCTACTTCAGAGAAGTAGATGCAGTACAGTAAGGGTCCCAGAACTGATCCTTGTGGAACACCACTGGTTACACGTCTGCTGTGGGAGGTGGAGTCCCCTATTTTAACTACATGAATTCTATAAGTGAGCTAGTCTGCAACCCGTCTGACAGTATATGGGTTGATACCCAGCTGGGTGAGTTTATCAATGATGCCCAAGTTGGAGACTGTGTCAAAGGCCTTGGCTAAGTCTAGGTAGGCTATATTCACAGATTTGCCCTCGTCTAGGGCTTTGGTGACTGTCTCAAAGAAGTCCATCAAGTTTAACAAACATAATCTCCCTTTAACAAAGCCAAACTGGGTGGGATTGAGCATTTGGAGATTTCCTTTATCTTTGTTAGTAAGGTCTAGGATGATTCATTCCATGGCTTTGCAGATAAGGCTGGTCTGTGGATGCACTCCCTTTGTGCAAAGGGATGACGGTAGCTGTTTTCCATTCCCCTGGAATGAAGCCAGTGCTTAGGCTGTGATTGAAATGTGTGCTCAATAGTGATGCTAATTCCTGTTTTAACCCATGTAGAACACAGCCCGGGATGTTGTCTGGTCTCATAGAGGCTTTGTTTTTGGTCACGGAGAGGGCATTTAAGGCCTGCTCCTCAGAGATACTAGGTGGGAGATCAGTGTTAGGGATGCTTTGGGGTATATGTGGTGGGGACAGGGGAGTGAAGTTTTCATTTCACCTGTTAGCAAGCAGATTTGCTATATCCACAGGTTCTATATATGTAGTACCATTAACTACAAGTTCAGCGCAAATCTGGGCCTTACCTTTGAGGTCACAGATATAACTAATGGATGCCTTGTGGTTGTCCTTAGTTAGAGAAGATAATTTGGATTCATAGTTAGCTTTGAAGGACTTCACTAGGGTCTTATTTGCTTGTTTAAATTGAGGAGGGAGTGTTTCCAGTTTTGAGACAATTCCTTCCTAGTTTTAGACAGCAATATCTTTCTCCTATTGTATAGCCTAATAATGGCAGTTGTCCACCAGGCATGTTTGCTTTTCGTTGAAGATCTTGCTTTGGTTCTATCAGGTACTGCAAAGTCAATACAATTGTACAGGTGCTTGTATAAAGCAGTGATGTATAACTCAGCATAGCTGTCTGTTCCATCAGTGGGGGTGGGGCTATGAAGCTATTTATGCCATCACATAAGAGGCTGTAATTGGTCTTGGAGAAGATTTTCAGTCTAGTTGTTGCTAAGGGAGGGTCTTGTGTTATAGTTACTTCTAGCAAGACTGATTTGTTGTCAGATCTCACCTGGGATGGCCACACATGGGGGAATGGTGCAGTTGTCCCCCATGTTGGTGAGTACCAGGTCCAGGATGTTTGAGCCCCTTGTGGGTGTGACAACCAGCTTGTCCAGGGCATTGAAGTTAACAAAGTCCAAGAATCTTTGGGCAAGTGAGTTAGAAAACATACAATTTACCCAGTCTGTGAACAGGTAATTAAAGTCACTCAAAACCAGGGTGTTTGCTTGTATCTTGATTGACTCAAGTAGATCCAAGTAGGCTGATTGGATGCCCTAACTCATGGAAGGGGTCCTGTAGCTGGCAATGACCAGAAGATGGGTCTTACATACAGTCAATTGTGCACCTGAACTAATTTAAGGAAATTGTGCTGTTTAATCAGTCTCGAGGTGTATTTATCTTTAATAAATTAATGTAGATGGCAAGATCCATAGCCAGTAACCAAAATCACAAAGGTGACAGATGAAGATCATTTCTGGCAAAGCATTGAAGTCTGTCAACTATGTTATCCCAGGATGACAGATACTGGATCCCCTTTGAATGATACCAGAAACTAAGCCAATTGTTTGTATTGAAGTATCATCCTAGGTGAAGGTAAAATGCTGCTTAAGGCTATAGACATACCTGGCTGAGACACATAATCTGAGAGCTCAGTCATGTCTCTCTTTATATAGTCTAGGGAGGTATGTCTCAAGTCGTTCACCCCAACATGGACTATGACGGAGTCATAACAGTGTCTGTTGTTGAGAGACCTAAGTGTCTGTGTAATGTGGTGGATCCTGGCACCTGACAGACAGCTGACCCTGACCTTTTCCTTATCCAGCCTAGTGAGAGGGACATCTGTGTGTCTTACAATTGAGTTGCTTATGACTAAGGTGTTTCTTTTTGTGTTGTGCCTTAGGGTCTTGTCTGGAGAGACACTGGTGTGTGATATATTATCTGTACTATGTTCTGCAGAAAATGTATTATGTGAAGCATGCTTGTGTTTGTGTTTGGGAGGTCTCTGATATTTAGGTAAACTTCTGTTTTGGTA
Organism: Protopterus annectens; assembly: GCF_019279795.1. NCBI lineage: Eukaryota > Metazoa > Chordata > Ceratodontiformes > Protopteridae > Protopterus > Protopterus annectens. Next base: position 922,920,950 of record NC_056732.1, read on the forward strand.
GGTGCAGGAGATGAGGTGTGCATGCTGACAACCTGCTTAGTACCAGATGGACTGACTTGTGAGCCACAGAGCCTTGATTCTAGGTTCTTGATATAGATGCATCTCTCACATAATGAATTTGTGTGGACTAGAAGTGGGTTGTCAGTGTACATGAGGCAATTGCTACATTGCCTCAGGATGCTCATGTCGACCATGCTGGCTGGAGAAACTGTGGTAAATTGTCCATCCTTACTGATAGATAAGTTGATGTGGACAGAAAACAGGGAGAGGACAGGAAGGAACAGGTAAAGTAAAGGACAGGAGAAGTAGACAAAAAATATGAACTAGTAAAAATTTTGTGAGGTGAAAAGTTTATTTTAGGACTAAAGCCCATTGCTGTTTAGAGTGGGAATGGGTATTGCATTTATGGGGTACTCTCGGTGTAATACGGACCTCTGAGCAGCTAGTCATTCTATCTACTCAACTTACCCATGGAGAAGCAATTGGTCTCCTCAGTATTTTTACCTTGCCCAACATACAAAAAGAATAAACTTTCTAAGGAATCTAGTGAGGTTTTGCCTCATCCACTCATGAGTGACTCTCCTGTGTCAGAAAGTGAAGCTTTACAGGCGAAGGTATGTATTTCTGAGGATTCTACTCAATATGAACTTTCAAATTCTGCAGAAAACATTCTTACAGAATTCTTATAGACATCCCTAATGAAAAAATCTCTATTTCAGAAATTTTATCTGAGTGAGGATTTTCAGTGGAAATTGACTGAAGCCTCTAAGGCTCAGAAAATGTATTATGATTTAATACAATTACAGATGACTAAAACAACTCCCATTTCTATTAGATGCTTTTGTTTTTCTTACTGCATTTGATTTACCAGAGTAATGACATTCTGCTGCCAGAAGGTTTAATAGATTATATTAATTACACCAGTCACATAACTACCTGTTTTCTATTTGCACAGCAGAGCCAGCAGAAATCTCTCTTTCTCTCTTTCTAAATCTGCTGCTGTCAAACAGGTTACTCATTCTAACCCCATTCCATCATGTAAAGATGTAAAGACAATGGATAAGCCGAGGAAGAAGATGTATGTTTCTAGGACTTTTATCATTTAAAATGATCAAGCCCATATGTTAAAGTTTTTGCTTGTGTCTTTTGAGAATATACAGAAGCTAACCTTCCATAAATTCTGTGAATGTTTCTGTGACAGCTGTTTTGTAGCGATTTTTCTGGATCACTTCTGAGAATACTTGATTGTCTTCAGTTTCAAAACCTTTCTGAGGAAGTAGAGTCTGTGATCATGATGTCTCCGTTAGATAAAGATTCTATTTTTGGCTTTTCAGTGGCTGAGGTATATTAGAAGTGTGAAGAAAAGGGGAAGCGAGACAAAGAATGGCATAACTTTTGCAAACCTGATTTTTTAAAACAAATAACAGTTTTAACCCCTTGTTAGCCCTGTCTCCCAACAAACAATTTAAACAGCAGGGGTAGGGAGCACATTCAGCTGTGGGAGGAGCAATGTAGAGGAAAATGCAAGAAAAAGGGAAAATCCTTAAAAAATCAAGGACTGCCTTCCTAGTCAGCAAGCATGACTGCTGACTTCTTCTGCCCCCCTCCCCTTTTCCTGGCAATCTCGTCATCTCCCTCAGACTTTAGTTGCACTTTTGGCATCTGATAGTCCCAGACAGATGGATTCTTAGGGTGATCCAACAAGAGTACACCTGGCAATGGGAATCATACATCTTCCATGCAATGATTTAGGCATAGTGCAATAATTTAGGGCCTCAGATTTAAACCGACTCTTCCTAGATTTATGATGTTCCTCATAAAGTCAAACCTCTTTATGGATAAATACTGTATTTAAATATATAACCTAGGTTTATACAAAGACTCACTAAAACGTGCTCCTCTTTACAACCCTCTAAGAGGCTGAGAGGTATGATGGGAACACCCGGAATTTCTGTGAATGCACTGTTGGCCAAGGAACTAAGTTTCTATATTTCCATCCAGTCTGCACAAAATAATGTCCCCCAGGAGTAATAAAACCAGTGCCCTTCAGTCTTTGAGGCAGAGGTTATTATTCCATGACTTTACTGGTCCCCTAACCAAAGGGATCCTGGAGGACAGTGCAGGATTTTTTGCCTTTAAATCACCATCTCTGTGGTTATAGATGTAGATAGTAAGTTGTTTGTTTGTGAAGTTTTTCATTCATGTGTACTTTACCTATTTTATTGATAGATATTATTTACACAAATGTTTTTAATAAATTTGAAGAAAAAAAAAGTTTCCCAAGTTCAAGATATTAACACTTCAGAGTTTTGTACCCTTGGTCCAAACCATAGCTTTCATATTAAAGCTGCACCTAAAGGATGTCTATTACCATATTTCTGTTGCAAACAGTTCAGTTGTTCCTTAAGATTTGCTGACTTTGGCTTAAATTATCAGTTCTCTGTTTTACCCTTTAGAGTCTCCATTATCCCAACGGTATTTACCAAGATTTAAATATTAAGTGCATCAATAGTTTGTACTTGTTCTTATCTTGCAAACCTCTCACATTCCATGAGTTTATTGCATCTGGAGACAGCTCTAACTCTCTGGGTGTAGCTATTATAGTCAAAGAATCATTCCAGGACCAGATCATTGAATTTAAGTTGGATATAAATAGCAGATGGTGTTACCTCGTAGCATCGAACCCTCAAATGTCAAAGCACACTCTTTTCCTGAATGTCTATGGCCCATGTTCGAAGCAGCAAGACTTTATCTTGGAAATTCATAATCTGCTGCTTAACTATCCTGACCATTATTATGTAATAGGCGGAGATTGGAATTCAATAATAGACCCTATAATTGACCGTACTAGTAAATCTAACATGTATAATATACAAGCTTCACTTGCCTTAAATGACCTCATCTCAGCCTTCGATCCTATGGAGAAGAGCTAGAGAAAGACAACCACTATACGTACTATTCTAAATGTTATAACTCCTGGTCTAGGCTAGATTTCTTTTCAATCTCTGAAACTTTTGCAAGAGGAAAATTAAAATACTCTAGTGAACCCAAGTTTCTTTCAGACCATTCTATGATTCTGATAAACATCAGTTGGACAGATGAACTATCATTATTCAAACATAATAGACATAATTGGACCTTAAACAATAATTTACTTGTTAAAACAGAAGTAGTGAGAGAGATATCAGATATTTTAATTGAGCTAGAAACAATCTTACTCTTATTGACATCCCTTATGATGTTCAATGGGCGGCCTGCAAGGCAACACTCTGAGGTATATTAATTCAAAAATTCTCTTATTACAAACGAGTGGTTAAGGAAAGAGAAAGGAAATTAGTTGCTGATCTTAAGGAGCTTGAAAGGAAATTCCTTTTAACCCACAACCCTGACTTGGAGATTCAGACTAGTAAATTACAAAAAGAACTATTTGATATATATCAACAAAATTATTCCCTGCAAGAATTAAAATCAATAGCCAGATATTCTGAATGGGCGCAAACTCCCTCCAGAACTCTTGTGAGAATAATAGATAATAAACAAGAAGCCTCCAGAATATGCATACTACATTATCAAGACAAGCTATTTAAAACTGACCAACAAATCATAGAAGTCTTTAAACAAATATATACCGAAATCTATAGCACAAATTCTCAGCAGGATCCTAGCTTTGGCCCTAAAGATTTCTTAAGAAAGCTTACATTCTCTAAGATTAACAATGATCAAGCAACACTCCTATCTGCACCATTTAAATAACAAGAAATGATGAAAGTCATCAAGAACCTAAAAACAGGTAAGGCACCAGGCCCTGATGGTTATACAACATACTTTTATAAGACTTTTAAGCAGAAACTATCTTCTGTACTTTTGTAAGTGTATAATTATGTTAGACTTAATGATATAACTGATTTATATATGAACAACTCAAAAACTATTTTAATTCCTAAAAATTGCATTGACAGAGCCAATCCACAAATGTCGATATCAAAATTTGAGCCTCACTACTTGCAGAAAGACTCAAGAAGGTTATGCCCTCAATTATATCGCCGGAACAAATTGGGTTTATGTGTAACAGACATACATGGGACAACACTTTAACTCTAGACTCCATGATCCAACTAGAAGGAAAGAAACCTGAGATATGCCTTAGTTTTGGATGCTGCCAAAGCATTTGACAGGGTTGACTAGAGTTTCTTATTCTCGACTCTCTTGCACTTTAGTATCTCATTAGATTTTATCAACCAAACAAAAAATCTATACAACAACTCACATACATGCCCATACATTAATAAGACCCTATCAAGCCCCATAAAAATAACTAATGGAACAAGGCATGGCCGTCTACTCGCACCACTTCTATTTAATCTTTACATAGAGCCCCTCTTTCTGAACATATCGCAGAGAAGTTTTCATACTATTCAAAGAGAGTTTCATTTGCCTCCATCTATGTAGATCTTGAATAATATTGTTCCATATTTTACACAGATTAATAATAAGGTGATAAGCTTAACTGACTTTCCAGTTATCAAGGAATGCACTATTTGGGATATATATAAACGCAAAGAGAAAACACCACAAGAATTACATGAAGCTTTAATGGTAAATAAATACACCATCATATTATGCCAGATTAGAGAGATTATTCTTTCAATTTTTAGGGGTAATAAACCTTGTTTTACATGGATGGTCGTGCTGTGCCTTTTTGTTACTGGATTTAATTTTGTGTTGGTTTACCAGTACGTTTAGCTGTTCTACACCTGCTTCCCGGAATTTTTAGGGGTATGCATATTAACGAGAATGATTTGAACAAACCTCTTGGCATCATGGGCAACCTATCCAGCAGAAAGAAAGCACCTTCTAATACCTATAAACTTATAAGTGCCATTAAATATGAAAGCTTACCAATATCCTCCACCTACTGGGACAATAGGGGGAGCACAATTTCAGAAGAACAGAAACTAAACGCAATTAACCATACTAAAATTTTTTCCCCTTTTAAAAAATTTGATATACACACAGCTAATGATTAATAACAATGTCTATTTCACTCCCATGATTTTGAATAAATTTGATTCTAAATCCTGGCCAGCATGTACCTGCTGTTCGTATCTACAAGCAGATCACCTGCATGTTTTATGGTTCTGCAAATACTCACAGAATTTGTGGGGTTCTATTAAAGTATGGTTAGAAAAGATGGGAAACCATAAATCAACCTATGTTGGGAACCAGCAATCCTCCTCATTATGGATCTTAAACTTTCCTACCTGGAACTTCATATGCTTATCATTATATGCTCACTAGTTAATCTATACATTACTAGACATTGGATAGACCGTACCAAATTAACGTGGACAGGTTTTAGTAGGACGGCCACTGCATATATATCCTCTCAAAAACTCATTATAAGGAATGTTAAGAAGTGAGTTTACTACCAGAAACTCTGGAAGTTACTCTTTGAACACATCCTATATACCATAAAGGAGTAGGTTTGCTTTTTTGTAATTATCATCTGACAGGTTCATCAGGAAGACCTTTTCTTTATAACAAGATCAGTTGTAACAATTTGATATCTCCTCATGTGAGAAACATGACACAGGATAATTACATATGTTTGTATATGATGTTGCTTTCATTTCTACACTTTTGTTATAGCAGCACTGATCTATATATTGTATATAGTTGTATAACTGAGTTGTAATGCCTAGTATTTAATATGTACTATACTTGTGTAATTCGTGTGTAACCAGCATTTTATTTCCTTCATCTGTTTATGCACAAGTCAATAAAATATTATTCGAAAAAAAAAAGGAATATACAGTGATACATCAGATCAGTCTAGACTCAATGTTTACCTCCTTTGATTTTTCAAGTTTCTAGTTCTGGGATTTATAAAGAGGGAGATCAGATGGTGGGTTTCTAGATTTATTCAATATTATTTATTTTATTTTATTTTATTTTACATTTATTGACTGGGATAATCTGACTGGATACATGTCCATTTTCAGTGGAGGCCTGGGGGAGAAAAGCTCCAAGGTAGAACATACAATAAAAATCACAAAATGATTACAAGTTACATACAGCTTACAGGCTCCAGTTGTGCAAGCAGGTAATATAATCATACATTTTTAAAAACAGTGTTGACAAATTGACTGGCAATGTAACATGATTACAGACTATAGAGGAGGATCTAGTCAGGTTTTGAACAAGGGCATAGCCAGTGAGTTTTAAAGTATAGCTTGAGGCTTTTTTTTAACTGAGTAAGAGAGGGTTCAAGAGTAAGATCAGCAGGAAAAGAGTTCCAAGTTTTGCCAACAAAGTTAGCAAACAGAGTCAGAGAGATGTTTGATCCAGTAGTTTATTAGAAGAGTGAAGTGACTTTAGGTTGATATAAGGATTGATGATATTTTTAAGTGTAGGTAGATTATCAGGGTGGTTGAGAACTTTATGGGCAATTATAAGCTGGTTGTACTGAAGTAGGCTAGGCCATTCTAGCCACCCCAGAAGATTTAAGTTGTGACAGTGGTGGATCCTATAGGCTGTGCCTGTTGCAAATCTAGCAATATGGTTATAACAGCTGGAAAGTTTGCTAAGAGCAGATTTGTTCACATTAGTGAGTAGAGGGGAGGCATAGAGAAAAGTGGAGAGTAGATGGGAACAAGCAATAGCACTCCTAGCAAATGGAGTCAGGAAAGGTTTGATCTTATAGAGGGAGTCAAGTTTTTTTGTTAATGGTTTTGATAGTTTGATTGACATGGATATCAAATTTGAGGGTGTTGTCTATTGTGACGCCTAAGAGTTTGGTTTGTGCATCTGGGGAGATAATGGTACCATTATTAGATTTTATGGTAAAGAGTAGTGAGGAAGACTTACAAGTGGGGGAGAAAAGAAGCAACTTTGTATTGTTAGGGTTTAATATCAGCTGATGGTTAGAGAGCCAGTTTTCAACTATATTGAAAGTATTCTGGGTTAATGTCATTAGACCTGTCAGGGAGGTGGCTGAACAAATCAAGGTGGAGTCATCTTAATATTGGATACAGGTAGCATTTGAGATGACAGTGGGAAGGTCATTAATGAAGATAGAGAAAAGAAGGGGTGCTAGTATGGAGCCATGGGGGACTCCTAGGGTAATAGGTAGATGAGTTGATAGTTTGTCATGCCATAGGATGGCTTGTTGTCTATCACACAGGTAAGATTGAAACTATTGAAGCGCATGGCTATTTAGTGAGAATGCCTTAAGTGTGTGCATGAGTATTTGGTGGTTGACCATATCAAAGGCCTTGGAGATATCTAAAAAGAGGGCCAAGGAAAGCTTATTATTATTTTGGTTATGGTTTATGGTGTTAGAGAAGAATAGGAGGACTGAGGTGGTACTGTGGTGTGGCCTAAAACTGTGCTGAGATTTAGCCAACAGCTTATTCTGGGTAAGATAATGCATAAGTTGTTTATGGACACACTTCTCCATAATTTTAGCCAGTGGTGACAGAATAGCTATGGGTCTAAAGTTTGACAGTTCAAAGGAGCTGCCTCCTTTATGGAGTGGTATTACATGAGATATTTTCCAAATGGAGGGGATGTTGGCTTCAGATAAGGTTCTGTTGATTATGATAGAGATGGGGTATGCTATGGCATCTGCTGCTTTTTTGCAGATACTCTGGTGGGAGGAGATCATCTGCTAGAGTAGTTGGTTTTAATTTCTTAATTAGAGATCTGATATGTGATGTAGAAGCAGGCTGAAAACTAAAGGGAGTGGGTATTGGCTGTGGCAGAATTTGGGTTGGAGCAGCTGGGTTCCAGTTGCCTGGTTAGAGATTGGATAGTCGCTGTGAAGAAACTATTGAAGGTATTTGCAAAATCCTCTGGGGATTTATGGTTGGAAGCTGATGGGGTAGGAGTGGAGGACTGTCCTGGGTGAAGAAGTCTGTTTATTCCTGCCCAAAACTTTTGAGATTTGTTGTGTTGTTTTTGTTGAAGATGGTAGTAGAAGTTTTTTTCTTTGTCTAGTATAATAGATTTTTTGTGTGATTTTTAGCTGTTGGTATCTGAGTTGATTTAGTGGGTCTTTTGTGGCACACCATTTGTCCCATGACTTATTTTTACCTATGATTTTAGATTTGATCTTTTTTGAGAGCCATGGGGCAGTTTTTGTTTTGGTTTTAATGGAGCGAGCAGGAGGGTGAGAATCAAGAATAGTAAGGAATATGGGATTAAAGTATGCAACTGCATCGTCCAGTGAAAGATGCTTCAGGATTGACCAATTGCAACCTTTAAGTTCATTTTGAAAATTGGTGGAGTTGAAGTTCTTATTATTTCCGATGGTTTTAAAGGTGGTCTGGTGGGGATTGTCCACCTTGTGCTTGATAATGTATGTAAGTAAGTGGTCACTTAGGTCATCTGGGAGGGTCCCTGACTTGTACATATAGGGGTAACTGTTAAGTATCCAATCTAGGATACTGTCTTTGTTACTTGGTTTGTCTATCCTGGTGGGGGAGAATATGAGCTGCATAAAACCATGTAGGTTGGTTGAAATGGATTGTAGGAGATTCCTAGGAACAGGTGTTCCAATTAATGTTAAAATCTCCAAGCACCATAGTTTCTTGGGGGTAGGTACTGATAACCAGTGGAGGATGTCCTCTAGGGTGTTTGTATTATTACCTGGGGGAATGTAAATGCAGACAATGTTTACGCATTTGTTATTTTTAATCTATAGTTTGGCAGTACGTATTTCTGCATAATTAAACTGGGGTGGTTGTAGGGAGACCGTAGTAACATCTAGTGTATTTTTATAGAGTACAGCTACCCACCACCCTTCCTAGTTGTACGATTTAATCGAAGTATGTCATACCCTGGTGGTATTACCTCATTGTCTTTAGTTACCCATTTTAGCCAGGTCTGCATAAGAAATAATACATCGGGGAGTAAACTGCTAAGAGGGCATGCAGATTATGGACCTTATTGTTTATGCTTCTGATATTTAGTTGGCAGGTCAGGAGAGAATTAGGGGGCCTATTAGCCAGTGTTATGTTAGAAGGAATATTAGTTTGGGAACTGGAATCAGCAGGTGAGGATGTGCCAGGGTTTAGGTGGATGTGTCTATCCATTGTCAGACTGTAATGTAAGCTAACGGTGAGTTTCATAATTTTGTTTATACATTTTTGGTAATGTTTAGTTTTGGGACTGATATACCTGGGTCTAATCAGTTGGTAGTTTTTAGGAATGGTGGGGTCAAGTATGTGGGGAATTATGAAGTGGTCAGTATTGTTTTATATTGCAGTAGTGATAGTTTGGGATTTTGGGTAGTGAAATCCTAGGTAGGGCTGATTTGCACAGGTGGTGAGGAGATATGGAATGGGCAGCAGAGGTAACAGTGAAAACAGTAGCACTATTTTGAGGAATAACATAGTGCCTGGCTGGGGCATTATTTTGGAACTGTATGTGGAGCAGGAGTAAATTAAGAAGACTATGAAGATTAGTGGCAGATAGAGGGGGTGGTTTGATCTAGGAGGTTATCTTTGATAGGTTATAGTGGAGGGGGTGTGGTTTTTAGAGCTTTAACTTTAGCACCACTGGGGGTGGGTGGAATTTGTGGGCAGGGCGGGACATGGAGCAAGCCCGAGATTAGCGATGGTGAGCGGACTGGGACCAAACCAGACCATGAGGTATCTGACCTGATTTCTGTGCATGTAAGGTAAGTAATTGTAATATGTTATATTTTATTTCTCTAGTTTTATACTGCAGATTAATAGTTCAAACTTGGGGAGAGAAAAAAGATTATATTTGCCACTAGTAGCTCTTTAACTAGCAACCAAATAATTAGCTAAAAACAACACTAAGAAATTCCTGAGGTCTAATGGCTTGCCACTGAGCAGAATTCAACTGCTGATGAGCACTTGTGTACTGATGGGAGACTAGTAATTTAAAGCTGGCTCCATAAACAGTAGGAATCTGATATCGACTTAGTAATGTGGTGGGGTAGCAATAACGGTGTGAACCAGGTGCAATGCAAAGAAACCATCCAAACCAGAGAGGCAAGCAGTGGAAAACTATGAGTGAAGGCCTCAGAGGGGGTGAGTAGTAATATGAACTCTACTTGCAAAGTGAAGGAGAGAAGAGGCAGCAAAGTTTCTTAAGGTTGAGAGTGTGTCTTCACATTGCCTTGCTTATTAGTAGCTGGTTTATGCACAGATTAGAGTAGGGAGATACGTTAGCAATGAAGGGGAATGTATAGAGATGCAAATAAACAGGTGGGGCTCAAATGATACAAAACTAAGGCAAACAGCACTGAAAGGGCTGCTTGAGGGTTAAGTTTTAATCACATAGAATAGGAAAGACCTGACTTAAGTGTATACTGTCTAGTGGACAGTTAGGATTACTACTCATGCTGGGGGCGGGAGGCACAAGGCTCAAACTGTCAGTGTTATTAGCACACTGGAGAACTACTAAGTAACACAGCTAATGTTAAAGCTTCACTATCATAACACGTACATGTAGAATGCCTGGGTGGACTGACCCTGCTCTTCAGGTTCAAAGTGTATATCCTTGTTTTAGTTTTGCAGTACTGATTTCTTCCTAGACTGTATGGGTGGGGTGGTAGCCATGAACTGCAGAGTTGCCAGAGTGTGCAGTGAGCAGAATTCAACTGCTGATGAGCACTTGTGTCCTAATGGGAGACTAGTAATTTAAAGATAGCGTGCGATCTAGGTCTGTCCATTCTCCCTCCCATCCTTACTCCAGTCAGTTATTGCATACATTTTAGATCTAGTGTGAGTGGCTGCAAAGGGGGTAAAAGTGAAACACACACACACACACACACACACACACACACACACACACACACACACACACACACACACACACACATATATATATATATATATATATATATATATATATATATATATATATGCATGTGTGTGTGTGTATATATATATATATATATATATATATATATATATATATATATATATATATATATATATATATATATATATATATATATATATATAAGATATTAGCTATTATGGAGGCTTTGAAGGCCTTGAATCATCTCTGGTTCCCAGGTCCTTGACTAATGTAGAGGCACAACACCACAGTGATGTAATAAACAAGCACAACAAACAAGGTACCTTATCCTACCCCTTTGCAGACTAAATATGATGACCTGGGAAGTAGTAGTTTCGCTCAATCTGACTGTTCAGGCTTCATACATTCTGGCAGAGCAAAACCTTACTGCAGGGATGATCCGCAGGACCAGGATAGACCCCCACACATGGAAACTTCATTCTGAGGTATTGCAAGAAATGATCCACCTGTGGGATTCACATCAAGTAGATCTGTTTGTCTCATTTCAGAACAGACAACTAAAGAAACTTTGCTTCAGGACTCCTTGAAGGCAGGCCTGGAAGACAGATGCCTTTTCATTCTCATTGACAGGGATTTTCTTGAATGCTTTTCCACCCTTACTACTAATTGCCAGAACTTTTTGAAAATCCAGAAGGACTCCCCAAAAATTGTAGTGGTGACCTACTTTTGGCAAAGGCAACAGCGACTCTCCTTTTCAATCTGGCCAAGGGTATTTACCACAAGCTTCCCCACATACTGGATTTACTCACACAAGACAAGTGTAGTTTGATTTACTGCAGTCTGAAAATATTTCAACTAACTGCTTAGATGATATAATTTTGATACCTCTAAGGCTCCTTTTTTCAGATGATATGGATATGCAGATACCTAAGAAGACAAGAAACCCTGCAACTAAAAGATTATATAGAGGGAGATGGAAAAACAATTCTAGCTTTTGCCATTGTAACAGCCAAAGATCCTTGGCTGTTCCTCTGGTACTTGACTATTTGCATGACTTACTGTCCATTGATTTGTAGTACTCTTCTTATAAAGATACATTTGTCAGACATTTTACTTTGTTTGCCCAGATATCCCATATTGCAACAATGCTCAAGTCAAACAATTTTTGAAATGGGTCTTGAATATCTGTCCACCAAGGAAACAGATGGCTGTTATTTGGGATTCAAATTTTGTACTTAAAACACATATGTAGTCTCCATTTTAATGACCTCATTAGGCTTATTCAAGGCTGTTAACATGGAATTCTGTTTAACTCATTGCTCCAACAGCCGCCCTAATGCCTTATGTTATGTTAGCCCTACATTATTTTTTACAAGGTCAGGGTTTTTTTAGGAGAAATACTACTTTTATGCCTAAAGTAGTTTAAGAGTTAACTTTAACTTACCAGCTTTCTTTCTTGAACCTAGGAACAAGGGAGAAATGATTCTTCCTTTTCTGAATACAGAAAGGCTGCTCAGATAATACCAAGCTGATCAGTTGTTTGCCTCTTTTGAAGGTATGACGGAAGGGCAACTAGTGGAAAAGTTAACTATATCTTCATGATTGCCTTCTGCTATTACTTTTTGTTACACTCACCATGAGTCACTTCCAGTCAGAGTTACAGCTCATTCAACAACAGCGGTGGCTTCTTTTGTGGCTTTCAGGAAGGGGTGGAATCCAGAAGCACTACTTGAGTCAGCAACATGGTCCTCAGTAAATACCTTTACAAAGCATTACAGATCAGATTTATTATCCATGTCCAGATCTGACTTTGCTAAGATCATTCATCAGGGACTCCTGGAGTCTTAGGCACTGTCCTTGTCCCTATTTCACAATGCCTATCTAAGCTATGGTAATTTACCTACATAGTTTATACTACTGTAACAACAAGTCATTTTAGAGCATCATATAGTTGTGGAAGTAGACTTACCATAACGCCAGATGTTTTATTGGATCACCATAGTAGTACCTATGCTCACCTCCAGCCACATTGTCCCAGTTGTTCTTCCTGATTTGTTGCCATGGAGTGATTCCTTTCTCCCTTTTGTATATAGTTATAAGAATAACTCTATTCATTTCCTAGCACATGTATCCAGGGCTCTTACATTCTTCCTAGAAAAAAAATGGTCTGAAGTGTTTGGCTTTCCTCCTGTCTTTCTTAGAGAACACTCCAATGCCTTTTCATTGTAGGCAGTGTTTTGAGCAGTACAGCTTATGTTGGGTTTACATAATTCAGAATCTGCTAGAAATAGTTCTTCTGTCTACCTTGATGTCCTGTGAATAGTGAGCAGGTTGTTGCTGGCACTCTTCATGAAGGATGACTGATATTTTCTTATTTATCTTTCAGTCTATGCTTTGCAACCTGATAGAGTTTATTTGTGCTGTCTGCTGAATTACTTTCCAGAAGCTGGTAGAGTGCCTCTGATGCCTTATCCTTTGCTATTGTAACTGCTGCCTTAGCCCTTGTTAGCCAACTAGTCTTCCTTCTTAACCTTATAATCAACGAACAAGCGACTGGGACCAGTTTTTTAATTGCAAACTTGAAATAACAACAAAAAATAAAATAGCGCATTTCATTGGCGCCAAGCGAATTTTTTTGTTTGCAATTAAACTTTGGTCTAGTAATGATTTCGTCCATTATTGGACTGTTTCTTTGGTTTCTTCTTAACCTTATCAGACTTTTCTGCCCCAACCCCTTTTTTCTGCACTTCTCCTTTCTTTTGATAAGCTCCTAGACTTCTGCATTATATCATCAGCTTTCCTTATGTATCTTATTTCCATACCTGTTTTAGCTACATATCTGTTTTCTAGTCCTTACAAGTGCTGTTCAGAGATGCTGACATTCTTCTCCAGCTCCACTCATTTACTCTTCTTCCTGAGATACTAGAGCCCTGAGAGTTTCTTTGGACTCTTGTGCTTTCACTCCAGTCAACCTCCAGATCTTCAGCCTAGTGTCTGTTACATACCTCTCAACCTCTTAAGAGTAAGAAATCTGAACAAAGCCATATAAAAGTGGTACAAACAGGGACAATTTTTAAATATTGCTCTTACAAACTTAGAAAGTTGATAGAATAAGAGGTTTTGCATTAGCATGAATTTTCTGAAGGGTATGAGGTCTGAAACTCAAATGTCTGTCATTATTTTCTAACTTCAGCCTTTAATGATTTGCCACTAATTTACTAGAAAGCCACAATTTTATGAAAATGGACCAAAAACACAAGGCAAAAATCTGGACATTCTGCAAAAATCTGTACAGTTGAGAGGTATGGTGTTAACCTTGCACCCTTCTCTGTCCACTGTTTGAACCTGATTATGGCTACCAATGTTTTATGCTGTGGACTGATTGCTTTCACTGGGGATGACTTTGTTATGTCTGACTGTACCCTGATGTGTTTTCTTACTAGAAGGAGATTTAGCTGAGTTTCATGATGGACAGACAGTCTTGCATGTGATGTTGTGACTGTCTCACTTGCTGAACTATGTGTTGGACACAACAAAGTCTGGAATGACTTCTCCTTCTTTAGTACTTTTGTCCAACCAATGCGAACCTCTAGAAAAGCTACTAATTTGACAGTGTAGTAAAGACTGCACTATTAGAAATTTCAGCTAAAGCAATAACAAAGTACTGTGGAATATGCTTATACACACACACACACACACACACACACACATATAAACATATATATATATATATATATATATATATATATATATATGTATATATATATATGTATGTATAAATATATATATATATATGTATGTATGTATAAATATATATATATATATATATATATATATATATATATATATATATATTAACATTCCCAAACACTACCAAGAAAATCAAAATGAATATGGTTACAAAATTTTGAAACATGATATCTAAAAAGCAACAATTACATAAGCGAAAAATAGCAGCTGATCATAGAAATCAAGAAAACTTTTATAAATAAACTGATTACATGAATAACCCAGAACAGTGATATTGTGCATTTATCATTAATACTGAATTAATGACAGACCTAAAAATGATAGCTTATGAGTTCAGTAGATATTTACACAAATCTGTATGGATGGTAATGAGGTTAATCTTCAGATACCATACTGGAACATTTTTAAATAGAACAATACCCAATTATAACTCTTGACTCCGTTACACAAGCTTTTGGGACAAATCAATAAAACTATATCTATTAGTCTGGACAACATTCCTGACATTTTATTATTTAATAATAAGGCTGACCTAGCACAGACTTTGTTTTGCATGTTTAGCAAACTACTTCATTCTGAACTTGAAATACCATCCTGGAGAATATCACACATTACACCAATTTACAGAAAAGGAAATGAAAGTGATGTGAAGAATTGGAAATCAATCAACCACAAATCCATCTTAGGTAAATGCTTTGTGACATGCCTCATGGATATTTTGGAACAGAATGATAATAAGAATGTCTTACTGGACATCAGACTGCATTGACTTGTGAAAGGGTAACCAACCTTCGCAAACATTGTTAAATTTTATGATCACATCTTCACTGCATTGAGCATATGGTTAACATCAGGAGCTATATGCTACAACATAGCTAAAACCTTTGACTATCACATTCAGTATACTAAAATTTGATTAAAAGTTATTTTAATCCATGCTTGATTAGTCGGACTATGAAAGGATAAAAGACAGGAAACAATCAGGTGTCCCAGTGATAGTGGGAGTCCCTCAAGACTCTTTAATTCATACCTAATTAGATGGATCAATGAAGGGCTAACAGTGAAAAAATCAATTCTTGCACTTAGAATACACAAGAAAATTGGTAGTGCTCTTGGGCCAGTGTTATTCATCATTCTACAATATGATATGATCAAAATATATGGTCAGCAAGTATGCTGACAAATTCAAATTGATTTTCTACTTTATGTGAAAAAGATTTTAGGATCATCAATGACTATATGGTTGCCATTAGTAAGTGGGCAAAAACAATTGATCTGTAGTTTAGAAAAGCCAAATGGAACACAAAGTACTTTGTCAAAACCAGTATTTAAAAAATGCAGTCACAGATACTAGCTAAAGTATTCTAATATAAAGATCTAGTTTTCCCAATGTCATTTAATGTCTCATTCAATAAACATGCAAAAGTAATATGTGGTAAGAACATAAAGCAAATCATCTATGTGTTAAAAATAATATTCTTCCTGGTCAACGTATATAAGACCTATATTTGACTGACTCTGAAATACAATAATATTTTTGCATTCACACTGTCATTTGATAAGGGGACTTGAAATTGCTCCAAAAAAAATTTCAAAGGAGGAAGAGCAATATGACCATCAGACTGTAAACAACACTAGGGTGCAGCTCTACAGTTAAGATTTAAGTCATGCAACATCTTCTTGAATTTTTACAAAATTACTCATTTGATAACTTCAGATATGCCCTGAAAACTATAAGTTAACTTTTTAGTGCTGTGTTACTTGAGTCTAAACATTGCTGTTACTTCAGTTTGTCTGCTTGCTGGCAGCTGTCCAACCACATGGTTCCTGATGTGAGAAGTTAAACAATGTCTCAGTTAGTCCTTCAAGCAAATAAATTTCAAAATTCATTTTTCTAAAGTCGCACACACTCAGACAAGCTATGAACACGTTGCAAGAAATCTCAGTGGACACCCAGACGTGCAAAACAAAATACTCTGCTGTAAGTGCACATTAAAAATAAATCTCTACTATGAGACATAACCCAGGAAACAAAAAAGGTCAAAACGAACTTCCACATTGAGTCAAACTAGAATGTTTCAGTATGGATAAATTAAAATCTACATTACATCCTTTACAAAATGTGATTGGCAACAATTGATAACATTGCAGTATAATTACACGGTATCAGTGCCTCCCTAACTATAATATCAGATAGACGAGATGAGACTTTTCTGAAAATTGTACTTCTACTTGTGAGAACAAAATGATTACCTTAGGAAAAAAAGATCAACAACATGACAAAGAATTTGTTTCAATAAATGAGAAACTGGCAGTGCAGTTGGAGAAATAATATTGTAATTAAAGGAATACCTGAAATAGTAACACATCCAGATTTCATCAAATCCATACAAGAAATTTTCGCCTACTTGATATCTGATAAGAAATGTGTGAATGGGACGACTATTGAGTGAGCTCACCGAGCAGTCAGGATAGCTCAGAAGTCTTCGATACATAAAATAACATATGTTAAAATGTTCAGTTTCCAGGATGTTTGCATTATACTTCAGGCAACTAAATCTG
Organism: Protopterus annectens; assembly: GCF_019279795.1. NCBI lineage: Eukaryota > Metazoa > Chordata > Ceratodontiformes > Protopteridae > Protopterus > Protopterus annectens. The sequence goes on from NC_056732.1 coordinate 922,938,059, forward strand.
AAAAAAGCAGATAATATCATATGGACATAAAGTAAGGACTCTGCAAAATATTTCTTTAATATATGGACTGTAATGGCAAAAATAGCCCTGCTCTGATATTGTCTTATTCAGAGCAATATCAAATTCTAAATTAAATTTCCATTTAAACTTCTCTAGACTTGCAATGCTAAAAATATCAGGCAAATAACACTGAAAAAGTGGAATCAATATTTCAGTTTAAAACCTCATCATGAGATCACTTAAAATCTGGAACAGTTCTTATAGGTTCATAAGATCATAGGTGTGTACTAGGCTAATGGCCCTGGAGCCTTTACAAACCTAGCCCGTAGGATTACCTTGGCATCTTGCCACCCAACCTTAGTTCCCAGTGCCTCTGTTGAGTAGAGCCACTGGAGTGATCCCGGGGTGAATTTTTTTTTCCCATCCACTCATCAAGATTTCTCTTGAAGAGGGCCAGTGAGGTGCTCTGTTTGACATGTATGGGAAGTCTATTCCATAGCATGGGCAGTCTCTGGGTTATGAATCTGTCCCTCCAGCATGTTCTGTTGATTGTGGTAATGAGGTAGAGGTCTCTGGAGCGTGTGGTGTGGAGGGATTGGGACTTCTTTAGATGTAGAATTTCTAACATTGCTGGGTCAGACATGGCTTTATAAGTCAAGCAGAGATAGGCGATATGAGACAGAGAATAGTTGGAGTTTTTTGAGTCTGTCCATATAGGACAAGTGTTTAAGACCTAGGATCCTCTTAGTGAGGTACTTTTGTGGCCTCTCCAGTTGTTGCAGGGCTCTGGTGAGATACATGTCAAATGGGGCATTGTACTCAATAATTGGCCTAATGAGGGAAGAGTAGAGGGAGACAATGACCTCTTTCTTCCTGGATGCAAAAGCCTTAGTAATGAGATGTGCCACATAGAAGGACTTTCTGACCACTGTGGCAATGTGGTGATCAAAAGAGAGGTTGCTGTCAACCTGTGTTCCCAGATCTCTTATAATGCCTTCTGTGTTCAGTGGACTACCATCGATGTGGTAATTCATGGGAACTGTGTTTTTCCCAAAGGGGATGACGACACATTTTCTGGCATTGAGCTTAGGCCATGGTTCTGACACCAGTCGTTGGTCTCGGTGGAGCCTTTCTGTAGGATGTCAACATCACTTGGGGAGTTAATAATAGCTCCCAACTTGCAATCATATGCAAACTTTGTCAGCCAGAGTCCCTTTGTGTTGGCCTGGACTTCAGAGAAGTAGATACGAAACAGGAGAGGACCCAGGACCAAACCCTCTGGGACTCCACTCCTGACTGGTTGGTAGTCTGACTTGGAGTCAGCTACTTTCACACTGTGGGTTCTATCTGTGAGCCAGTTTGCAACCCATCTAATGATATACATGTTGATGCCTAGCTTAGTGAGTTTTTCTATGATTCCTAAGTGGAGAATGGTGTCAAAGGCCTTGGCCAGATCAAGGTAGGCGGTATGAACCACCTTGCCTTCATCCACAGCTCTGGTTACTGACTCAAAGTTTGCTTTGACCTTTTGTCTACCCAATCAAGTGACTAGGTAATTCTGCATACCTGCATACTCAATGCTAGATGGTTCTTCTCTATTTTAGACTATTTCTCAGAAGTCCTGGTGCTTCATCTTTCATTAAAGAAACAGTGTATCTTTACTTTCCATATTTACACATGAAACACTAAAGCTAGCTGATCTTTTGAACTGTGTCTCTAATGTGCTTGGGACTATATGATTTGCTGGGACACATTTACTGAAACAATTTAAGCTTCCAGTTTCATATCGCACAACAACTCCTGTGGAAGATCTGCACATATGATTTTGTTCCCCTTACTACTTATTAGTTGTAATAGGATAAAGTGGAACATCTTTGTCTGTTCATGTAACTTTAGAGACTCCTTATTTTGCTATACATGCAGAACAAAATGACATATTGCCTTCATTTTAAAGACAGTACCTGGGATTCATTAACAATCATGGAGACGCCACCCTAAGCCAACACAATATAAACATGTTATCCCAATGAGCAGCAGTGCTAGTTGAACATGCAGGCTGCTCATCTCACCTACACATTTGCAAGTGACTTTTCATGGCCAGCAATAGTGTTTGCAGCCATGGAAAGGTGCTTGCAAGTATGAGCACAGAATGTAAACAAAACAGCTTGCATGTGGTCAAAGCTCAGATACGAGCATGCACTGTAGCCCAGAAATATTAAAGGCAAGTACAGTGAAAGAATACTGAAGGAGGAAAAGTGAAATAGGGGAACTGGAAACAAATAGCAACTGTTTTATACTGCATACTTAATTAATGTGGAAGGGGAAATGTGTAAAGTACTCATATACCACAGATAAATGTGCTGTCTAAGAAGCATTTCTGACATAAATCCTGCAATATTGATGTAATAACAATTAATGTCAATGACAAGACCACAGTTATGCACATAAAAATGGACATACTAACAAAGAATGTGATAAAGATATAAAGCTGCAGTGTAACAAAGGGCATGAAAATGTGATATACATGTTAATTAAATGCTGAGTTGAAATAACAGCAAGGACAGAAGCTACACTATGGGATGAATGCATAGACTGCAGTTATTGCATACAAAATGTATGTACAGGGAATTATGCAAGCTGACATCACTGCTACATCCTCTACCTCAGCATGTATACAGAAGAGTAATGTCAGGTACATTAGCAATGGACATGTTTTTGCAAAGAAATGATATTGGCACCCACAGGAAAGGGGTTTATTACCTACAAATGTAATAGACGTGTTGTATAGGCATGTAAATGCTAAATGGTAATCTAATAACACACATCATACGTAAGTGACAAATGACAACACAGATCAAATGACATATCGTGAGTTCAAGTTTTCCACTGCTGATATACAAGCATCTCAGCCATAGTTATACTAGGCATGCTTGCATGGAATTACATGGAACAGTAACATAACAGAAATTCAACAGTAGCAGCACACAAGAAAATGTTGTTAACAGAGGAACAGTCACAGTTTTTAATGGTCTGAGAGCTTGCTATACAGTAAGAAATATTTTTGGAATTTCTCATCTGTCATTAAGTTGTATAGTGTGACAAAAAACAATTGCAGTAATAAAGAAATGTCTGGATAAAAACATGAAATACAGCATAATTATCTTGGGAATATGCAACGTATGTGAGCGATGAATGACATAATAAATATATGCATCATGTCATTTTCAAACACATGCCAGGACAGACATCAGAGAGATGCATAATTATCATGGGAACCACAGAAATAGTCATATTGGTCATGCCATGAAGAACATCCTTGAAGGGCTTATAGCACTTTCCTATCATAAATTATATGGATGCCCTCCCTTGTAGGACAAGGCCTGAAAAAGGTGTCCCTCTGACTGTGGCATAACAATTGACTCTGTGTAAGCCACTGTTGTCTGACACATTTGTCTGACAGACAGACGCTACCACATTCAACACCCTGCCCTGTATACAATGCTTTCTACATATCTCTGTATTGCCTGCATGTGCCTCATCAGATAGAAACAGAGTCTGTCACAAATAAGTGAATTGAATGTGTGCATTAAGAAAGGAGTTATTAATATAATATGAATAATCATATTTAGTTAGAATACTGGAAAGGAAGTAGACATGTTACTGCCCACACAACATTGAGGAGTACAATCCTTTGACAAGGAAGTTGTTTCCTTTGCTTAGTACACACACTATCCCAGAACTGAACCACATTCTATCTGTGTAGGTATGCTATGCAAGCCAGTACTCACCACATGTGCCACAGGAGCACTCATAGCACATCATATCCTGAATAAACATTTCACTTCCATGCAGTCACAGTCTGTGATGATATATCATTGTCCAACATAAACATGGAAACAATAACTAGATACAATGCTGTTAATGCAACATCAGTACATTCATATAATGCTGCCATTTCAGGAAATGAACAGCAATCTATGTGAGTCTAGCAATTAATGATGTGGATGAGCCACAACTGCCACAGTGGAAGTCTTAACACAACTGGTGACACTCCACCTATGCTAACTTATTACATTAGATATATGTGTTGTAAACAATTTCTGAGATGAAAAGGATGGTGGACACCTCTTCCACTCTAAATGGATACACTGTAACTGTGGTGGATGCCATTCATGCATTACAGTATAAGGCCGAACAATGCTAACAGGCACCGAATATGGATGTTGAACACATGAGCATTTGACAATGTAAAATACACAATATTGTACAAGATGAATGTGTCACAGTACAACTGCCACTACAGTTGTGAGATATTTTGGTAATTGAAGGCATTCTATCATGTTATTGCTATAAGGGATGTGTGTGCTGTACTAAGTCATAACATACAGAATCTTGTCTCCTTCTCTCATGCCAGAAGATATTGCTTCCTGCATATGTTATGTAAGGAAAATGTAATCACATGTTATTGTTACTCTGAATAAAAGTACTGCTACCTGAGAAATTATCACAGCTTTCTGTAAGAGGAATCAAATCAACATCTATACATGTATATAAAGGGTCTATGGCTAATCTTTGAAAGGACTAAACAATTAATGGCACATCATCTAATGCAAAGCACTGAAACTCCATCCATATAATGTGCACTTCATCAACCATGTGAGATGGGGAAAGTAACCACTTGTTCAACACTTTCCCATCTCACTTTTCCCCACTGTAGTGCTCTCTCAGAGTTGGTATATATAGTTGGCAAGGTGTGGGGGGCAAAACACATTGGGATGGTACCCTACATGGGTGGGTTTGAAATACTGCAGTTTGTGAGATAAAGAAGTGTTGGCCAAGTAGTTATGTTCCCCATCTCACTAGTTTGATGAAGTACTCATTTGATGGATGGAGTTTCAGTGCTTCGCATTCGATGATGTGCCATTTGATTGTTAGTCTTTCCAGTAATTAACCATAAACCTGTATATAGCAGATGTGTTTGATAACTGTGTTAGCAAAATGGATAGTCACAATAAGACTGATACAACATAGTCTGGGCATTAATGGCTGGATGTGAACTAACTATCCAAGATCACAAGCTAAATATTACTGCCTGAATTGCATGATCACATGACATGTTGAGGTACAACTGTGACAGTGCACATTTAAATGGATGCCATAAACACTGTTTAATAGTTTGAACTTTATGATAAAAAGTAGTCTAAGTGCACAATAACACTGTACAGCTACATATCATATATGCATTTGAAGACTGGTATGTACAGTATGAGGGTAAAAGACTCACAGCTGGGCTCAAACATCCTCCACAGGATTCAGCAAGCTCTGCACAGTGTGCAGGAATAGTGCAAGAGCTGCTGCACTCAATATGGCCACCGAGCAGCTCCTGGCATGGGCATGAGCACTCCTACACTATACCTGCAAGGGCACAGCTACTGTATGCTAATTACCCCATCTGCTGGTGAAAACCATGCAAATGAGGTGAATTAGTGATCCAGGAAGCAGGCAGGCATCCATGCAGGAATAGTGTAGACTGCAGAAATGTATTCAGCTAGTAGCTGAATACATTTCTGCAAACTACAAAATGGAGGCATGACAGCTCATACAAAAGCATGTATTATAAGGGTTAGGCAAGTCAGTGGCCAAATTATATGGCCATTGGCATGAAAAATAGAAGACATATTATAAAATTGTAACTTTTTTTTTTTTTTTGGCCAATTCCAGCCGTTTAAGCATAGGACAGAGGCATGCCAATGGGATTGGGCTGAAAATACCAAAAAAAAGGTGAAATAAGCCTTTAACACACAATTCATGATTTTGCCATTATAGTCAATGGCATGCATATGTAAGCAATACTAAGAAATACTGGTTGGTAAGGGGGAAGGCTCAGTGTGAGTGTAGTTACTAGGAATTAGCAGTCAGTCCTATGCAAATGAAGGGAGTTACACTGAATCACAGGTTGGAGGGGAAAATTTCTAAGTGTCAGACTGCACCTAACTGTGTAGTTGCTCTAACACCATTGTGTACACAGGAGGAGCAAGGAACAAGAAAAGGGGATGTGTCATTCTTGCTGGAAGCACATTGGAGCCCTGTTGCCTTGTGTCTGCTTAGGTAAGCACAGCTAGGAGAGTGGGTGTGTCTGAGGCTGTGTACTCATACTCCATGAACTGAAGAGTGTGTGCACGTGCAGGGCAGGGACAAATCTTGCTGTTTACACTACCAACAGACTGGAAGAGGAAGGATAGAAGGAAAAGGCAAAGGAAGTATCAGAACAAGGGAAATGCTGTACAAACCAACAATCCGGGAGTCTGCAACCCACAACTGGCCAATAAAAGCACTTGAATAATCCAGCTGACAGGTGGCTACAGAGCTGAAATGGGAGGACATGTAAAATACAATTAAAGGGCAACTGCACAAAATAAAGATGAACTGATGTAGAAATCAGTACTATGAGAGTCTTGCAACTCAGAATGGGCCCTGCAAATATAATACAGCTGGCAGGTAGCTGCAGAGCTGTAAATATGAGGAGATGCAAGTAAAAATCAATTACAAAAAGGGCAACAGCAGAATAAAGGCAACCATCCACAAATCACCAGTAATGTGTCTAACACTCACAGTGGCTAAATCCAAGCCATGAGCAAATAAGCTGGCATCTGGAATGAATCAGAAACAGTGAATCTGACAGGCAGCAGTAGCATCACACCACTAGAAAGTATGGAAACACCCCTCAGTCTGCGTTTCCCCACAAACTCTGCACCTTCATAGTAAACCTGAGAATTTAAACTGACAAAATGCTAGGGGCTGCCATTGCTTAAATACATCACCATGTGCTGGAGGCTGACAGTGATGAGGAGGATAATGCTGCTAACCACTGCAGACCCAGGAGGAGAGTGTTCAGACCCAGGGTGACCTATCAGGGGTTACATGACCTAGAGATTGAAGAGCATTACAGGGTGGACAGGGACATATGTCAGCAAATTGTGGAGCTATGCAGGCATTGCTTCACATCCAGAACAAACTACTAGCTACAGGTACTGTCCAAACACCTACTGGGGATATTATGGGGATGTCACAAGCATCTGCATCCAAAGTACTCCATTAGTTCCTGGATGCCATGCTACCACATGTTCATGAACACATCCACTTCACTAACACCTGTGAGGAATTCGCCAGCAATATGTGTCTCCTTCACCATGTAGCTGAATACCCGCAGGTACTGGGTGCCATAGACCACACGCACATCCACATCAAAGCACCACCCGGTGAGTGGGGTAGGGTCTACATCAACCGCAAGTGCTTGCCTTCCATCAACTGCCAGGTCGTGTGCAATACCCATGGCATTATCATGCAAGTGTGTGCTGGCAGCCCTGAAAACTATCATGACTCCCACATGTGGAATTCCTCACAGCTGTATCAGGGTTTTGCCAGGGGGGACATCCCAACTGGCTATCTAGTGGGGAATGCTGGCTATGCACTGGAGCTGTGGTTGATGACACCCATCAGACATGCACCCCCCCCCGAACAAGAATGCCATTATGACGCATATGCACAAACCAGGATCATTATACAGTGTGTGTTTGGGATGCACAAGTCACGGTTCCGCTGCCTTGACATATCCGCTGGAGCCTTGCAGTACTCTCCAGCTACATGTGGACAAATATTCACAGTATGTGCCATGCTACACAGTATGATCCTGTGGAACAGTTGCAGCAGGAACAACATGGAAAGGGGACATACAGCCCACCACCATTGCCAGAGTCACCACAGGCACAGAGGGACTTGGAGGAGGAACTTCCTGAGCCTGCCCCTAGTGGCAGACAGAGGCATGCCCAGTATGCCTATGCCTTGGCAAAGAGGCAGTGCATAGCACATACACTGACACTGTTGGGACCCAGAGACTGATACCTCTCTCCAACTCGCACATACAGTAGAAGGGATGCTAAACATGACACTACCTGTACTTTGGCATGTATAGAGAGTGTACTGCATGCATCCTACATAGTCAGCCCTCCAGCACCATCCTCAATACCACCCCAGGCACAAGGTATGTCACCCCTACTATCAATTACTGAATGGAGTACTATATTCTGATAGTCATATCTATGCTATGGATGCAAGCATGCAAGGGAATCGGTCGGCCAAATGGGATAGCAGCACATAGCTGACAGCTATATGGGACAGCATGAAATCCATAACCAATACTGGTGTCCCCATACTAGGCAGTAGTACTCAGGGTGACAACCCCCACTGCAGTATATGTGGTGGCTCGACTAACTGTGGGTGTCCACAGGTCACACACATGGATGTCAATGAGAATTCCCATTCCCTCCCCCAGCCTCACCCAGCAGGACAGGTGTATATGATCGGAAATAAAGGTCAGACAAAGCTCCAAAAATGCTGGCAATGGTGAACAGCCCCCCTACAGACCTACACAGACATACCACAACAGGTCTGGCAGTTGCAGTATAGTTCTGAAGAGTAAGATGTCTAAAACTGAAATGTATGCCATTAAAATCTAATTTGAATACTCCACTGATATGTCTCCGATCATCAAGATAGGGTACAATACAATACTAAATGGAAGCAAGCAGAGTTATAACCGAAATACCAGTGCAGTCAGTGCAAATGTGGAAAGTTGTCAGGTGTGCCCACCCCAACCCTATGTATAAATGGCAGTAACATGTAAGTTTGTAGAGTAATATCAGTGGAGCACAGATTGTCTGAGCTGTCCCAATCAATATGATAATTGGTGTATGTCCACTATATACAGGGGCCAATGTGCCAATCTTTTGTGAGTGTTTAATATTGTCTGGAAGTGGACAGCATGTAGGCCTGGATGTTGTGTCCCAGTGGCCTAGTGGCCTAGGTGCAGTACTGTGTTTGACAGGGCCATGTTCCAACAACTGCAGTGCTAACCAATCTGCTTCTCAGCTTCTCCTATGTTACTAGTTGTACACACTCACTGTCCAGATGTCAATATGTGTTGCTGTGAGAAAGCCGGACAGGCTATGAACAGGGGTCCATACATAGTAACAGTACATAGGTGAAGAACTCTATGCAGCACCTAGAAAGTAACTATGAACTGCACACACCTTTGGAATTAAATATAGAGGTTAGCATCACATTAGTTGTCTGTCTAATATGGAATACTGGTTGTCTGCCCAATCACTGGCAGCCCACGTAAACCACAGTTATAAAGTAATGACACACTGCTGATGTCCATATACAAGGCAGAGGAAGGAGAAGGTCCCAGTCATATCTGTGAGTCAGGTGCCATAAGCTTCCATATCACACATGCACTCAGTCCACCACCCCCACAACAGCCACAGGTATTTCATCAGTCATATGCTGCTGTTGGTAATGATGTCAGAATCAGCACATGTCTTTTATGGAATGCACACAGGATGCAGCATGCTGACATGGCATACCATGCAGGTGTGTCCCTAGCCGTAGGCAGCACCCTGCACACATCCAGACTGATACATCACTATGAACTAGAAGGATTGCCAGGAACACCTCACGCACTTGCCCATGTCACTCCAGGGAAGTCCACTGGCTTGCAGCCTGGTAACATATGAGTGACAAAATGCAGTGTGCTGCATCACTCTCATGTGGCTTACAGGCCTCTAGCAAATGCCCATGGCTCACCCATAGTACCATCATATGCTTCACCCATAGTGCCATCATACAGAATGTCATAGGGTCCTAACTAAAAACACAACACATTAAGCAGAAAACAAATGCAAGGCCATGCTGACAAGTTCCAGTAGAATGCCTCTCCATGTCCTAGTGCAAGAATTGTGGACTAAGACATACATACTGCTGTGATAAAGGTCAAACTATAGAAATACATCTGAGATGTTGCCACCATACCATTAGAAAAAGAATAGAATTACAGGGGGGGCATAAATGTATGGATATTAAGGAGTGTGTGAAGTCTGAAACTCAAATGTCTGCTCATACTTCCCCCTGACTGCAAATCCATGAATGCATAACCACAAACCTGCTTGTAAACCACAATGTGAAGGGAAATCCACCAGATATATAAGTCCTGCATTTGGATAACCTGACCAAATCTGTACAGCTGAGAGGTATGCCCACAGCAGGATATGGCTAATCATTTAAGTTGAGAAATGTGCAAGAAGGGGTTCCCCAGCCAGCTTAGCACCAAGGTGCTGGACACTTTACACAGACCCACCACACAATTGTCTGTAGCCACCCCTCCACAATGACAGGATTGTGCCACAATATCTAGTCTTCTCCTCACAATATTTGTCTCTGCTGTATTGCTCTTGTATTTCCCTGGTAAACAGCTGTGAGCAAACAATGATATCTGTCAGTAGTTGATGACATAATACATTACACTGTAAAACAGTACATATGTCCAAACATCTATGCTAAAACAGAACATGTTACATTAGCAACACAGACAGTAATATGAAATGGAGTTACACACAGTATCCCCCCATGTATGGACCAATTGTGTTTCCATATTGGCAACCTATCTACAGATATCCTGAAAAAATAGCTTGCTAGGTGTAGCTGTAGCACACAAAACCATGGACTGGAGTACAACTCTCCCTAGAATGGATTCCCAAAAGCAATATAGAAGGTCATATTGGGCATGCTCCCACACTTAGAGAATGGATCCCTACACGCAATACAGAAGCTCATACTTGGCTTGCCCTTACACATAGAGAATGGATCCCCATACTCAATATAGAAGGTCATAGTGGGCATGCTCCTACACTTAGAAGTAAAGCCCATGTCTGACACCACAGTGGACCATTGATATCTGTTATCTGCAGATGTCTGTGCAGACACACCAAAATGTAAACTGATTGGTCTTCACACACACACACACACACACACACACACACACACACACACACACACACACACACACACACACACACACACACACACACTCACACACTGGACAGGAATAGTGTTCACACACACACACACACACACACACACACACACACACACACACACACACACACACACACACACACATTGGACAGGAAAACCCACATCCATCTGTCGGTGGGAGATATGTGGTAATTCCCTATCTGTTTTGATTGATATGCACAGATATCTAAGGCCAACATACTACAATAATTCAAACATACATACACATGGGGAAGAGACACAGACAGTGAGATATACAGTACCATTATGAAGCCTTTCCCACCCAGTACGCATCCCATAGTTCCACTCTACACTAGCTGCTGATGTATGTCACCTTAGATGTACCTTTGGACACACCTCAAATCTATAAGCTCAGTAGCACATGCGGTAAATCCATAGCTTACTAAAGCAAATAAGTAGATAGGTAGGGTTTCGAATCTTGGTCCTGGCAAGTGTGTGTGTGTGTGTGTGTGTGTGTGTGTGTGTGTGTGTGTGTGTGTGGGACAGAATTGTTGTGTGTGTGTAAAAGAATTACTGTTTTACTCTATCTCCACCCAGTACACATCCCATTACCTAATATCAGAACATGTGCTGTAGTGAGTCACTGTACAAATTCTTTTTGCTAGCCCTCAGCCCTATAGGCTCTGTTGTGCTTCTGATAACTGTGTAACAGTAGAGTACCAATAGCTATTTATGTAGCGATCCTAATCACAGTCCTGTCAAACGGAAAGATGTGTCTGTTTGTGTGTGTCTGTTCGTAGGTGAATGATTTTGAGGCCATTCCCACTCATTCCTTTTTACATTGCCCTCTGTTATCACTGCCGCTGATGTCACTCACCGTTAAGAATCCCTTTGGACAGCTTTTAAATATGTAAGCTTTGTGGTGTGTCTGATAAATGCATAAAACTATAGTGCAGTAAACTAGTTATGTAGCAGTTCTAATCTCCGTTTTGGCAAATGTAAAAGTGTGTGCGTTTGTGTGAGAGTGTCTGTAGTTATAGAGACATGATTTTGATCCCATTGGCACTTACTACACTTCACTTTCCCCTCCTTTATCACTGCTGCTGATGTCACTCAGTGTTAAAGATACCTTTGGACAATTCTCAAATATTTAAGCTTCGTGGCGTGTCTGATAAATGCATACTACTATAGAGCAGCAAACTAGTTAGGTAAGAGTTCTAATCTCTGTCATGACAAATGTAAAAGTGTGTGTGTTTGTGGAAAAGTGTCTGTAGTTATAGAGACATGATTTTGACCCCATTGGCACTTACTACACTTCCCTTTCTCCTCCATTACCACTGCTACTGATGTCACTCACTGTTAAACATACCTTTGGATAGCTCTCAAATATGAAAGCTTTGTGGCGTGTCTATTAAATGGGTAATCCTATAGTTCAGTTAGGTAGGGGTTTGATGCTAAGTCCTGGCAAGTGTGGGTGGGTGTATCTGTCTGTGGTTGCGTAATTAACATTGTGATCCATATTCATTGAGAGTGGGTTTTGCTACACTTTTGTGTGGTCCACCCAGCAAACTACCAAATGTCCACTGTACAGGGCCCACATTTGTGATAGCTGTAGACACTCTTCAGTCCTATAATCTGTTTGTCATGTAACATTACTATAGAACAATATGAAGTTAAAAACAGGATATGTGGCCATTGTATTCCTGTGATACAATTCCACACACAGGAATCATAGGAAAACACACTTATCTATTCATTAATCCCTATGTCACTAAGTGGTCTGCAAATGGGCTCACAGATGGATCTGACAGCATGAAAGCAGTGGACTACTTGAAAGACTGCAAACCAGTCATGGGTGGTGTCAGACTGCCAAACAGTCATGTGTGGAGTACCACAGGTTCTTGTCCTGTGTCCAGTCTTGTGTGTTGTGTGTGGCTCTGATATCCAGCCCAACAGGAATGTACTGTGGTTAACAATGTTTGCAGACAGTTGCTAATTGGGGGGTCTGTTTTCATCCCCACATGATGTTAACATCTTGCATAAAGTTGCCACTGGCACCTCCACCTGTTGTCAGAACACTGGCCTTAGTCTCAATGTCAAGAAATCTGTCCCAATCCCCTGTTGAATCAATGTGTTGTCCACAAATGACCACATTGGTGGTAGTCCAATGGAGACAGATGTCCTTATAGGAGGTCTGTGAACACAGCTTGGCAGCAATCACTCATTTGACCACCACACTGCCACTGTGGACAGAAAGTCTTTCCATGTGGCACATTGCATAACTAAAGGTGTGTCATCCAGGAATGAAGAGGTCAATGTCTCGCTCTACTCCCCACTCATTAGGCCAATCAGTAGGTCCAGTGGCTCATTTGCCATGTAACTCAGTAGACTCCTTGAACAACTGGGTAGGCTGCAAGTGTACCTGACATGTATGATCCTAGGCATGAAACAACTGTCTGATATCGAAAGAGCTCAAAACCTCCGGGTGTTCCCGGTCACATTTTGACTACTTACATGCAATCTCTGCTTGACTGACAATGCCATGTCTGCCCAGCTGTGTTACAAATGCCACAGCTAGGAAACCACAATCTGTATGCACCACATGCAATGGATACTTCAAATGCATTACCACATTCAACAGAACATGCTTGGGGACAGGTCCATAACCCAGACAATGGCCATGTTATGCAATATATGTTGCATACATGTCAATCAAAGCACCTCACTGGCCCTCTTCAAGAGAAATCCAGATGAGTGGATGATGAATATAACTGTCACCCTGGGGATCACTCAAGTGGCAGTAGTCAATAGATGGCATGCTGACAAATGTCAGGTGCCATGATACCAGTGTACTCATATGCCCTACTCTTTTCATATCTCCATGGACATTAGCCTGGTACACACCCAGGGACACCTGCACCAATGGACCTCAGTACTGAAAAACGTGTCTGTGTGCATTACTGAGTATAACAGTGTTTGTGAGTTTGTAAACTTGTAGTTGAAACTACATTGAGGACCTTCTCATCCACTACACCCCCAGTGCTATACTTAGAAAGGGCTGCTGCTGTACTGCACTGTAAATGTACCTTGTGGCACCCTTCACCCTATGGTCTACCTTGAGCTTACAGTGCCAGCATAACACTGTTCTACCAATGAGTAGACAGGTGTGGTTTACCCTCTGAGTCCTGGTATATGTGAGTATGTGTGTGTGTGTGTGTGTATGCTTTTGCAAGTGTGTGTGAGTGTGTGTATATTTGTAGGAGGCAGCATTCTGAGAACCCCATTCTCCAAATACACTGCACAGTGCCAAACATCACAAGGGATGGTGATGTTGCTCACCTAAGGAGAGCCATGGGATAATCTTCACCCTACTAGCTCTGTGGCACATGTGATAAATGCATATCAGTGTAATAGCAATAATTACATAGGCAGACAAAGGTTTGCATTTTGTTCCTGGTAAATGTGTGATTGTGGGTTTGTCATAGCATTATCATGGGTATGAGTGAGTACTATATGTAATGTGGGTGGGGTGCTGGGTGTAATATGTTTACACCATGGTACTTCCAGTACATGTCCCAAGGTCCACTGTATGAGGACCGCTGTCACTATCAACCATACAGGTAACTGATGACACTCTTCAACCCAATAAGGCATGTGCTGTGTGCCAAAACTCTGTAACAGTATGGACTGAATGACAAGATAGGCAGGGCTGCTAACTGCAGGTGTGGCAAATGTGTGTATGGCTATATCTGTGTTGGTCATTGTGTATATTTCTGTAGCTGATAGTATTTCCTGGCCATTCTCACCCAGGACATCTCCCATTGCCATACTGTGCAAGGCCATTGGATGTCATTCACCTTAGAGGGACTGTGGAGCACACTTCACCCTACTTTCTCCATGGTGTGTGCAATAAATGCAGAATACTTGAATAGCAAGACCTAGGTAGATAGTGTTTTTAATCTCAGTTGTGCCAAGTGTGTATGTTTCTGTGTGTGAGATCAGTATTCTGACTGTGTGTGTTTGAGTGACAAATGTGGCCATGGTTTACAGTTTTATACCATTGTACTCCCAGCATATGTGCTGTCCTACATCCACGTGGCTGATGCCTAACTCCTGCCACATGCTGTGGCACACACATCCCACAGTTGACGATTGCCAACATCTCACCCAACCGTCTATCTCAGACCTCAGCATAACGGTGGGCATCTCCAAGATCAAAGATGTTGCCACACATAGCATGAAGAGTTGCATTTGTGACCCTGAGAATATGTCCAGTGTTAGATTTGATATGTACCTGTGCTTCCATGACAGTCCAAAACATGTGTCTGGTGACACCTGCTGTGGCACTTGTGGCAAGGCCAAGATGGGCAGCAGTCCACCTATGCACACCGCTGTCCATCCACATGTGGAATCTGACAGTTCTCTGGCTATGGAAGATGAATCCACACTATATAGTTCTCATAGATTTACATGACAAATGTGTAATATAATCATATTCACAGGTAGCATATGGATATGTACAATATCCCTGTAGCTCACCTAGCAGTGGCACAGTCAGTAGTGTTTGACAGAGACTCCAGTGTTTGTCATGTGTGATCTGTCCTTTCCTGGGGTGAGTTAGGGTCCTGAGCTGTGTTCCATGTCACAGCAGAGAGAGGCAGATGCTATGGCCATAGGTGTTGTTTAGCAGGTCATCACAACAGCAAGTCTCGCTCAGACATAAATCTGTCAAAATCTTATTATCCCTTATTAGAAAACACATACTACATTCACTTATATGGTGACTTGTTTCACATTCCTTTTTATTATTTCACACTGCACTGGGTTGTATCAGCAGGTTTCTCCACGTCTTTCTGTTTCCCAACTTGGAGTACTGGTAGACATATGTTTGGAATAGGTATCTGCATGCCCTTTGTAGGTAATGCTCTTGACTAGGTGATGGCCTGTGCACCAATTGGTGTTTGCCACTTTGATAATTGCATGCAGAGCAGCTAGGTAGTTCTTCCAATAACCAGTGTCATGGCAACACACTCCTATAATTGAGTACTTAATGTGGTCATCGTCCCTTTGCCTTGGCCGTGAGGAACACATCCTAGAGGTCTATGGTTACTGAGTGTTACACACAGCAGGTGGAAATAACTCTTACAACAAGACTTGTGCAGACAGGCCAACTATATGGTGGAGAAGGTTACAGACTTAGGGACCAAATCTAAGTATTGCTGTTATATGGTGTGAATACTGCTAGTTTTACAGGCTTTGTACGTACATGATCCTTCTGCATGGATGTCAGTCTAACAAAGTTATGTCTGCATAGCTCTGAACTGTAGGCCTATCCACATAATGGCCAGTGGTTTTCCTGTTAATTTTTGTGTGTTAGCCAGACAAGTGTTGTCCTTGGCAAATCGGTGGCATACTATGGTCATTGCTGCCAGTAAATGGCAACATCCATATTTGTTTCTGACTTCATATCCCTCAGAACAGAGATGTTGCAACCAATCCTGTAACACCAGCAAACTTCTCAGTGTATAACAGCAATATATCAAATATGGCCCAGTGTTTGGACCTCTGCCCTCCACTTATATGACAGGCTTTGTCCAGTTGTCGTGCAGTAGAAGGTTGATAGGTATGGTTTATCAGTATGTAGTGTTGACATTCCTACTATCATCCCAGTGATGTTGTGAAATAAGACACATTAAGGAAAGTAGGGGCCATGCATATGAGTGCAAAAGTTGGACAGCATGTAGAACCCTGTACAGTCAAGAGGTGGATCTGCAGAATAGTAGGACATGGCTTAGAATCAGTCTGTTAGAACATATAAGAGATAATAGTTATTACATGGACAAACATTCTATAGCTGTTATTTGTCATACATTTCACCATGGAGACTGTAGTGGGTTACAATGTACTTTTTTGGAAAAAGTCTGTTTCCCAGTTTCATCAAACACTTAGAACCATTGTTATGTGAAGAATCAATTTACATTGTATCATTTGATACTGTATCCCCTAGGTGGTTAACTGAGGAGTGTAAGTGGAGGGTGTTTAAGAACATATGTATTAAGTGTCACTTGCTTCCTGTATTTCAAGCAATTATGTTTTGTAATGTTGTAATACTTGATGGAAAAACACATTAAAACATTTGTGTGTATTGATGGCTGGTTGTCTGTTGTTTTACTATCCTCAGTTATTTAATTTTATTGCTAAGAGGTCAGTGTATGTCTGGCCATTGTGTATAGTGTATCCTGGTTTTGTAGCAGTGCACTGTGTACTTATTAGTTGTACTGTGTAAGGGGTGGCAGCAGATGTCAGTAGCATGAGTCCCTTTGTATCATTACCAATGTGTTTGTATGTCCATAGACTGGTCCCCCACTTCACCTGGCATGGTCCAGAATTGCACCAAGGTGCTCTTGGCTCTGACAGTGCTGCAAGTTATTGCCAACTAAATCATTATTGATTCCTTCCCTATGATAAACTGACTGCCCAGCTCAGATGGCTTAGTGGTTATATGTTTGACTATTGTATACAGGTTTAAGGGCTGTATATTTTGTTGCAGGCCAGGTGTATATTATTTCCTGTACATAACATGCATATATGTGCTGTCATTACAGTAGCAAGGGGTGTGAGTATACTGTATGGGAGACATGTATACATGGGTGGTTGGACATGTGATATGCCCTCACACATCCATTGTACACCAGCTACACTACATGGAGACACATATAATATACCAGACATTTGGCTATTAAAATAATGCTAATTAGTTACCTTTCCTGTAACTAGTCTAGTCCAGATACAGAATTGCTGTATCGAGGACTGTATGTTAGCTTCTGAGTGTTGCCCAAGTCTGCTCTTCAATGTGTCACTTAGATATGCTAGTTCTCTCCTCTCCTGCACTTTCAATAGTGTATTACTTTAACACTTTACCAGAAGTGTTGTAGCAAGTATTTTACCACACAAATGTGGCAACAGCACTAAGTGTTCTATAAGGAAACAGCTCCAGTAATTATTATTAATAGCCACCCCTCCAGGCATGTCTACAGGTCAGTTCTCTGTGCTTTCACCTAATAATCTGCTGAACTTGGCCATCCTGAGGCAATGTCACAACTGCCTCATGTACACTGACAGCCCTCACCTCTTAACTCTCTACACTCAGCCTTGCAAGAGATGCACCTATACATCCAAATTGGAAGCCACACACTCCCCAGCCAAGACCAGAATATTTGGTCAAGAGGAGATGGTCAACACTTGCACCACACTACATGGAACACATAGCCCTCCAGAACACACACCAGTATTGCCTTCATATAAAAACACAAAACACACACACCTCTTTGGAGGCTCTCAATGAAAAGTTGCACAAACAGCAGAGACCTCCAAGGTGGACATGCACTCCACCACCACCACACAACACTAATCACAAGACACATATGTCTCCTAAACAGTGTGCCACTCAACCAAAGCACCTAAGGCAAAACAGCAAGGCCAAACCAATAGGCATAGCTGACCTGATAGTGATGAACAGTGATGTCCCACTCACTAGGTCGAAAAAGGAGAATGTGACAGTCAGCTGGCTGTTGGCACCAGGATCCGCCACATAACACACACACTGAGGTCCCCCAACAACAGGTACACATATAACTCTGTCTTTGTACATGTGAGTGTGAATGTCCTGAGACGTACCTCCCTGGATTATATGGAAACAGACATGGAGGAGCCCACCAACTATGTAGCCAAGATGGGTATAACCCTAGCTCTGAGAAGCATCCTACCATCACCCAGACTGATACCACTGTACAAGCTGAAAATGATTGATTTCAACAATTGGCTACATTTCTGGTATCATATTAAGGGGTTCCACTATCTGTGTGCCTGGGATGACATGTTTGGCAGACCGTGATCCTTTGCCACAGATGGCCTGCATCTGTCACCTTTGGGCTTCCGGATACTGGCTAAGGCTCTTGCTACCCCTATAGTAGTTTTCTTAGCCAGTGTTCCAAAGACCACAATATCACTGTAACAGCTATAAACAAATGTAATCTGAGGATCATGCTGCTCAACACTAGAGGTCTACATTTCAAAATGCACTCACTCAAAGCACTCCTTAAACTGAAGAACATCGACATTTGTGCTGTAACAGAGAACTGGTTCAAGGCAGCAGGAAGCACACCTGCACTACCAGGCTATCACTCATTCCACACCTGTTTGTCTCAGAACTTGGACTGCAGCTACAAGAGTGGTGGTGTTTCAATATTCATAATGGATGTGCACACCTCCAGACTGTTAGTACAACATAATGCATCTGAGATAATTCAGGTGCATCTAACATTGGGTAAGACAGCAATATATGTCACAGTCTGTGGTAGGTCCACAAACATGGCCCACGACTCACACTTCCCATTCCTAAGCACCCTGAGGAATATTAGGTTCCAACCTAACACATTCATACTGGTTGACATCAACTACCCCACCATTAACTGGAAAAAACTACTCATGTACCAATACACTTGGCCAATGCTTTCTGGGATTCATTGATTCCAATGCCCTGGACATGCTTGTTCTTACTCCCACTAGAGGTAGCAATATCCTTGACTTGGTCATTACTAACATAGGCGGATGTTGCTCTACACCAATAGTCAACTTCTGCCTGGTTAGTTACTAACACAAACTAATCACCATTGAAATCCACATACCTCCCACCATGCCACAAGGGTAACTACCATGAAATCTTCTCCAAAGCTAACTTTGGGCACCTACAAACAGAGGTGGCTAAATGCATGGTACCCATGCAGATGGCGACTAGTTGCATGACCGCAGAATCTTACACCAATGCACTGTAGGAACACACACACAAATGCATAGATCTCACCATATGCAATACAACCAAGATGCTCTCCTCAGACAAAAGAAAGCCAATCTGGTGGTCCCCTGCCATAAAGAAACCCTACAACAGAAGGAGGAAATTCATGCAGAATGTTGCTGTACAACTGATCAGTTATGACAGCATTATTCTGATTATGTCCATATATTTGGCACATTTCACATGTCTTTGTTCATTCGTCTTGCACTAAAAGGTAAATATGTATGATTCTGGGGTATGTCTGCACTGCATGTTATATGACTACATACACACACACACACACACACATATATATATATATATATATATATATATATATATATATATATATATATATATATATATATATATATATATCCCCTACACTACACCGACACGCCACAAAGCCGACACCCAAAACACTGACACCAAAAGACCGACAACACACAATACCGACAACGCAAAAAACCGAACACCATAACACCAACACCCAAAACAGCGACACACAAAACGTAAACTACACATTACACACAACTATACTTGCACTAACCTTAACCCAAACCCTAACCCTAAGGTCCGACACAACTGCACACTTACCCTACCCGCACCCTAACCCTAACTCACTTAACCCACCCCTAAACCTACAGTCCGTCACTATCGCACACATACCCTACCTGCACCCTAACCCTAACTCACTTAACCCACCCTTAAACATATAGTCCGTCACTATCGTACACTCACCCTACCCGCACCCTAACCCTAACTCACTTAACCCGCCCCTAAAACTACAGTCCTTCACTATCACACACTTACCTGTCTGCTCCCTAACGCTAAATCCCTCACTTTATCGCACACTTACTGAGTCGCGCTCACACCTTGCCCATGTCGGTGTTTCGTCCGTCGGGATCTCACCTTGTCGATCATCTGTGTCGTTGGTCTTCTCGTCTCCTTCTGTAGAGTGTCGGCCTTCTGGCATGTCGGTGTACTGAAGGGGACCCATATATATATATATATATATATATATATATATATATATATATATATATATATATGTGTGTGTGTGTGTGTGTGTGTGTGTGTGAGTGTATATGTTCATAGGTAGATACTAGGCTATATAAGCCTAGCCAACAAGATTCCCTGGTTTCACCACACAATAGTCCTGTGCCCCTGTCGAGCAGACACACAGAAGTGAATCACAAGGTGGGTTTCCTATTTACCATCCAAATGTCACTATTTATCTTAAAGAGGGCTAATGAGGAGCTCTGTTTCACATAAATGGATAATTTGTTCCAGAGTATGGGAAGTGTTAATGACAGTAATCTATCCCTCCAGCATGTTCTGTCTATTGGGGAGACAAGGTTTAGCTCCCTGGAGCATGTGTTATGGAGGGACTTGGATTTCTTTATGTGTAGCATGTCCCACAGCTCTGGGTTTGACATGGCTGTTTATGTTAGGCAGAGATCTGCTCTGAGTAGGTGATATGCAATGTTAGTAAAGCTGGTGTATTTTGAGACAGTTTGTGTAGGGCATTTGTTTGAGACTGGTGATCCTCTTTATGAGGTAATTCTGTGGAACATTCTGATATATCCCTCTCATATCCTACTTTCCAAAATCCCTCAAGTTGTTCCCTTTACTGTAAACAACTTGGTGGGTACCTAGGATGCCCTTCATGGCATCACTTAAAACAGTACTCCCACATCCCTTGCAATGACTTAACTATTTTCTTCACTTCTCATTAAATTTCAACACACAAAATCTCCCCCTAGTCTTTCCTTTTCATTTTTCTTGGTCCATCCAAAGTACCTTCTTAATTCCCAAATGGGTATGTATGCTTCTTTTTTGTAAACCTTCTTCATCTTCCTCAATCACAACTCCAACGGGTAGCCCTATCCACAACATGCCAAACAACTTGAACATCTCCTGCTTGTGCCTTTGCTTTCCTCACTAACTAACCTGGACAACCGCACTATCCTTTGCCACTCCTTTCTCTGGTGAAATGGGTGGCAATTTTTTGTGGCAAGAGAGAGAGTTGAGATAACTATCCTTCCTGTATATGTGTTAGTTAAACCTTCTTCCCTTGACAAGGGCTTGACAAGGGTAATTGATGTTATCCTCTTTCCATCCAAAGAAGACTGGACCAAAAAAAACCAATTGGCTTTGAAGTATTCAATGAACTCTTGCCTTCTGAGCTCATCACCTTCCACAGAATAAGCAAAGAACAAAAGAATCTATTGTACAAATATTGTACAAAATTATGTCTAAACTAAAAAAACAAAGAAAATCAACCAGGCTAAGAGAACCATGCTCAGACTGGCACCCATGGCAACCCCACACCAACCCATACATGTGCTGAAACATTGGAAACTTCTCAGAAAATGTCAAAAAAGACAATTTGCTAAATTCACAAATCCCGTTAATCCGTCCTTAAATCAACTACTAACCTCCAAACATTCACCTAAACATATCCAAACCCTCCAAAAAAACAATAGTAGAAAACATAGTAGAAAACACATCAACATCAACCCACTATAAAACTTAAACCTTTCTCCCTTAACTCTTCTCTAGCTCTCAAAAAAGCAAGGCAGTCACCTAAATCACATGCACATCTTCACATAGCACCTTTTTACACATACAATCCATAAAGGAGTTAATTCCTGGCTTCCGTCTTAGAACTATGCTGGCAGGTCTAAACTGTAAGTTGGACCTTGGACCTTGGGACTTTGGGGATCCCAAAGATGCAAAGAGACTGCATTCTTAACCATCAAAGTAGTCATTTCAGTTTCAGAAATCGCCCTGAATCGCTCCCTGATCACACAATCACAATTCAATTCTTCAATTTGCAATATTAATTTCGCTTCTCAGTACTTTTATATGTTTTTAATATTTCCAATCCATCAATTCTGTGGACTTTCCAGTTGTTGTAGATGTCTTGTGAGGTACATACCAAACAGGCCATTGTACTGTATAATAGATCTAGTGAGGGATGAGTAGAGAGGAACAATGATCTTCTTTTTTCTGGATGAGACACCTGTTGTGATGTGATGTGCCACATAGAAGGATTTCCTGTGTACTGTGGCAATGTGGTTATCAAACGAAAGACTACTATCCACCTGTGTACCTCGGTCTCTTATCACACTTTCAGTTTTAAGTGTACCAGCAGGTATGTGGTAGTTCATGGGCACAGAATTTAACCCAAAGGGGATGACAGTGCATTATTTGGTGTTGAGTCTGAGGCCATGGCTTTGACACCAAGCATCTGTCTCAGTGAGGCCCTTTTGTAGACTGTTCACATCTTTACAGGAGTCAATAATGGCTCCCAGTTTGCAGTTGTCTGTAAACTATGTTAGCCATAGACCCTCTGTGTTAGCCTGAACTTCAGTGAAGTAGATGCCAAACAGGAGAGGACCAAGGACTGAACCCTGTTGTACTCCACTTGTCACTGGTATGGAGTCAGATTTGGAGTCTGCTACTTTCACAGTGTGGGTTCTGTCTGTAAGTCAGTTGGCAACCCATCTCATGACATAGGTATCTATGCCTAGTTTAGTGAGTTTATTTGTAATTTCAAAGTGGAGGATGCTGTTGAAGGCCTTGGCAAGGTCTAGGTAGGCTGTGTGAACCACCTTGGCCTTGCCCTTGGCTCTGGTGACTTCTTCAAAGAAGTCAATCAGGTTTAGGTGATATGATGTACCTTTCACAAACCCAGACTGGGTGGGTCCACAGTTTGGAGGTTACCTATGTCATTGTTTATAAGTTTCATGATGATATGCTCCATGGTC
>NC_056732.1:922964039-923011539 GCF_019279795.1 Protopterus annectens
TGACCTCAGCAATGTATTGCCAAGGAAATGTGTCTGGTAAATGACTTTATAGCCATTTGGGGTTGTAAAAGTAGCCACTGCAAATATGTGGAACCCAATCCTGACTTTATTTACAGTCACACACACACTTCTAGAAGTTAAGCACTGCTATATTCAAACCTCTTACATATCTATTTACACATTATAGAGAATAGTACATGAAATGCAAGCACAACTGGCAAAGTCTGACATTTAAATTATGATAATTCACTTGTAAAAGAATGACCACATCAATGGGTTGCACCAGGGTATAGGCAGACAATATCATTTTGAAATCATGTGCTCTTAGTGCTGCCCCACAAACCACCTGTCATTTGAAAAATAGAAATACCACCCCCCCCCCACACACACACACTTAGTAGAACTGTCATCACTAACTCCTGCAGCAGCTTCCTGGGTTAGTGTTGGACATGGCATCACCATTACAATGTGACAAGGACCTTTTCAACCCTGCCAATACATGCACAGAGGCCCCTCTTCATAATATACTCTACCAGTCCTATCAGTTCCTGCCAGGAGACAAAAATCACCTCCTCCACTACTTCTGCACCTGGAGGGCTCCACTGCACTAGAAGCCAGGGCAGAGCTACTTGATGCAGTTGCAGCGGGTAGAGCAGGGGTTGTGGAGACAGCACTGACAGGTTGTAAACATGAAGTGCTGGGTCTCTGTGCTGCCATCTATTGAGGTGTGACATGCCAGGCTGCAGTGGTCAGTGTACATCTCTGTGCAGTTGATCATTCTTTTTTTTAACAGCAAGTTATACAGCAAGATTGTTAATAAATGATCACGCCCCCCCCAAAAAATAGAGTAATGGGTTGAGACAAAAAAGATAGATAATTAGACACATAGCATGTCTCAGTGCTGTACTTTTTTCAATAAACAGTTATGATAATTCAGTACTGTGCACATTTACCACATCCATATATGATGGAAAGATATTTACGTGTCATAAAATAAACAAATCTCACTGCTATGATATACCAAAGAGCAGCCTTTATTTCCCTTTGACTAATAGAAAATATCCATTCAAATTTGATCATTGCAATTACCATAATTTAATTCTTCCTGACATATTATTGCTGTTAATATTTTATGAAAACATACTTTATTAAAAAGTACTTGCTGCTTCTGCGTACTGAATCCACACTGCTGTTCTCATTGTCTAATGGAAGCAGCAAGAGTTATTTTGGAAGGCGTGTGTGCTTGATATAAAGATTGAGGTGCTACCTGGATAACTGGATGGGAAACAGAAAATACACCACTGGGATTCCACCTGTGTCCCTGCTGGACAGGGGCTTTGGGTGCTGACTTGTCTAAACATGGGCTAAACTATTGGCTAGGCTTATAAGGGCCTCAGTACCAATAATCTAGTAACTTAACTTCCTATGATCCTGTGATCCTAGGCCTGCTCAAGATGTTAGTGCTCAAGGTAATGAAAATAATTTTTTGGCTTGAATTGGGACATGAGTCACACTTACCCTGTGCCTCTCTGAAGTGAGTAAATCTTGCCTGGTGAACCTCACAGTTTACATCTATCTGTTCTGCAGCTGTACAGCAAAAAAAGAAAATAATTATATATGAAAGCATAATCGATACCTGCATTGGATGAATCCATACTTACCCAACTATGGAGGACAATGCTTGCAGTCCTAAATTCAGCCTCTCATCAGTTTGGACATCCTGCTTGTGCTTCTGAAGATCACTATAGTGGTGATGACATTGTTCACCAGTGCATGGAATGTCTGTTGAATTGGAGACAGCCTTTGCTAATTTACTCCAAACTTAGCCTTATCAGTATAATCTCCCTGCAGCAGCCTATGGCTGTAGTGCTTCACGATGAGTGCCACAAATATCTTGGACTTCTCAACACTCCACCATTGTGCTCTAAATTTAACACCATACTGTCCATCACCAGCCATGTCTGCAAAGGTTAAGATATTAAAATATTTCTGAAATGGCTCACAATTCAGATCTAAAGGGTAACTGGTTGTGCAAAAAGATGCACAGTCTTACAAACCATATTTCCACAATTGAAAGCAGTTGGATTAATTGACAGACACATTGGCATAGCTTGCATCACATAGCAGTAATGGTGTGAAACATGGCATTGAGCTTTGCTATGTATGATGCTTAATCTATTAACACAGGTTCTGAAGTTCAACAATGAAATGCTTAAAGGTGAACCTTTTACTCCTTGCAGTTTGGAAGAAGAAAGGGGATTAATCCTGAAAACTTGTGATGGTAGGGCTTATTCAATGTTAAAAAATTCCCTGAGATTCAGCAAGCTCTGCACGGAGTGCAGGAATAGTACAAGAGCTGTTGCAGGCAATATGGTCAACGAGCGATCCAGGAACAAGCTCCCGGGATGTGCATGAGTGGTCCTACATTATTCCTGCACAGACACCACTGCTATATGCTAATTACTCCATTTGCTGGTGAAAACCATGAAAATGAGGTGAATTAGCCATCCAGGAAGTAGGCAGGCATTTGTGCTGGAATAGTGTAACCTGCAGAAATGTATTTGGTTACTAACCGAATACATTTCTGCAAATTACAAAACAGAGGCATGACAGCTCCAAAGAAAGCATGTATTCAGTGTAGTAGACATTCCAATGGCCATTGGCATGAGAAATAGTTGCAGAATTATAAAAAATAACTTTTGCTTTTTTTGGCCGATTTTAGCCATTTAAGCGTAGGGCAGCGGTGCGCAAACGGGATCGGCCCAAAAATATAAAAAAAGATGGAAATAAGCTTTTAAACCCAAATCAGCATTTTGCCATGATAGTCAATGACATGCATAAGACAACAATATCAGGGAATAGTGATCGCTAAGGGGGAAGGCTCATTATGAGTGTGGTAACTATGAATTAGCATTCTGTTTTATGCAAATGAGGGGATCGATACTGAATCACAGAATTCCTCCCAGTGTTAGCTGTCACCCAACTGTGTAGATGCAGCAACACCATGGTATAAGTATAAGAGGTAAATGACCTCATAAGGGGGAGTGTCATACATGCTGTAAGCGTATTGGAGCTCTGTGGCCTGTGTTTGCTCTTAGCTAAGCAAAGCTAAGGAAGGGGTAGTGTCTGAGGTTGCCTAGCAGTGTTTACATTGCCTAAATGGGTGTGCGTGTCATGCAACAGGTTTTTAACAAAAAAACCCACAAGGAAATAGCAGCTCTGTTCACATCTGAGCAGTGGGTATGTGCAGCACACCTCGGGGCTTAAATGGGAAGGCAATGGAAAGGGAAAACAGCAGTAGCAAGTCAATCAAGGAGAACCAGCACAGCTGGTAGGGGAAATGTATCAGAATTAGCCAATTACACAGGCAGCAGCTCAGCCCATCACACTACTATAAACTATGCAAACACCTTTCACTCTGTTTTTTCCTCACAAACTCTGCACCACCGGTGTACACAGATGGGAAATTTTACCTGACAAAACTAACAAAATGTTAGGGGCTGCTGTTGCTCTCATACATTAATATGTTGAAGAAGCTGAAGGTGGTGAGTACGTGAATGAAAATGACCAACCTACAGTGAGGAGGAGGAGAAGAGTGTACAGACCCTGGATAACCTACCTGGAGCTACATGAGCTGGAGATAGTGGGAACCCATCCCAGTGGATACCAAGGTATGTGTTGGCTTAAGAATACTAGCCACAGGTACCTTCCAAAGGCTAACTGGGGATATTATGGGGATCTCACAGGCATCAGC
The DNA here is from genome assembly GCF_019279795.1 of Protopterus annectens. NCBI lineage: Eukaryota > Metazoa > Chordata > Ceratodontiformes > Protopteridae > Protopterus > Protopterus annectens. The sequence goes on from NC_056732.1 coordinate 922,967,794, forward strand.
ATCAAGGGTACTCCCACCTAGTGGGGGATGCTGATTATGCACTGGAGCCGTGGCCAATGACAAAAATCAGAAATGCACACACATCCGAGCAAGAACTCCATAATGAGGCACACGCACAAACCAGAATCATAATAGAGCATGTGTTTGGGATGCACAAGTCACGGTTCCGCTGCTTGGATATATCCGGTGGAGCCTTGCAGTACTCTCTAGCTACATGTACACAAATGTTCATTATATGTGCCATGCTACACGATATGTTCCTGTGGAAACAGCCGCAGCAGGAACAGCATGGGGCAAGGCCACACAGACCCCCACCATTTCCAAGGCCATCACAAGCACAGAGGGACTCAGAGGAGGAAAAACCTGAGCCTACCAATGTAGGCAGAAGTAGGCATGCCCAGTATGCCCAGGCTTTATCAAAGAGGCACGTATAGCACATACACTGACCCAGTAGGGACTCAGGGAATGACACCTCTCTCTCACTTGCACATACAGTAAAAGGGATGCCAAACATGACACTACCTGTGCTTTACCATGTATAGGGAGTGGACTATATGCATCTGACATAGTCATTCCTCCAGCACTGTCCTCAATACTGGCACAGCCACAAGGTAAGTCGCTCTTCCTATCAACTGCTGAATGGAGTAGTATGTTCTGCTAGTTGTGTCTATGGTATGGATGTGAGCATGCAAGGGAACCGGCTGGCTGAATGGGATGGCAGCAGATAGTGAACACCTATATGGGCAGCATGAAATCCATAACAAATGCTGGTGTCAACAAAGTAGGAAGTACTAGACAAGGTGACAAATCCCACTGCAATACATGTGGTGGCTCAAATGTGTGTCCATAGGACACATGCATGCATGTCAGTGAGGCTGACATACCCAACACCAGCGCCAGCCAGCAGGACAGGTGCAGAAGACCATAAAGAAAGGCTGTGCTAAGGCCTCCAATTGATGGCAATTGTGAATAGCCCTCTCCATAACTACACAGACAACTACAACAGGTCTGACAGTTGTATGTTAGTTCTGAAGGGTAGGAAGTCTGAAACTGAAATGTAGGTCAATAAAACCTAAGATCTGTATTTTACTGATATGCCTCTAGTCTGCATGATAGGTCACAATACAAAAAGAAATGGAAGCCAACAGAGTACTTGAAGTACCAGTACAGTCATAGCAAATGTTTACAGTTGTCAGGTGTGCCCTCCCCCACAATCCTGTAGAAATGCAGTAACATGTACGTGTGGGTTTAATAACAGTGGAGCATAGATTACCTGAGCTGGCCCAATTTACAGGATATATTGTTGCATGTGTACAATATGCAGGGGTCCATGTGTTAGGCTGTTGTGTGTTCAATATTGTTTGGAAGTGTTAAGCATGTAGGCATGGAGGGTTGTGTCTTGGTGGCCTATGGCCAGTACAGTTGATGACAGGGCCATGTTCTGACAACTAACTGCAGTGCCAACCACAATGCATCTCAGCAATACCCATGTCAGCAGTCATCCATACTCACTGTCAGCATGTCAATATCTGTCACTGTCTAAAAGATGGACATGCCATGAGTGTGGGCCTAGACATACACACAGTACACAGGTGGAAGCACCCTAGACAGAATACATAAAATGTAACTGTCAACTGCATACACCTTTGGAATTGTACATACAGGTTAGCAGCACATTAGCTGTCTGTGTAGTATGGAATACTGATGTAGTATGGCCAATCAGTGGCAGACCACAAAAGGCACAGTTATGAAGTAATGAGAGACTGCCTATGTCCCTGCACAAGGCAGCATAAGGGGAATGTCCCAGGTAAATCTGTGAGTCAGCTGCAAGCAGCTTCCATATCACATATGCACTCAGCTCTCCCCACCATCAGCCACAGGTTTATCACAGGTCATATCCCTGCTGTTGGGAATGAGTACAGTATGACCACCACTTCTGTATGGGAATACCCACATGATGCAGCATACTGAAGAGGTGTCCCATGTAGGTGTGTCCCTAGATGTAAGCAGGCATCCAGACCAATGGATTAATATGGACAGGAACTATTGCCATTAACACCTCACACACTTACCTTGTCACCCCAGGGGAATCCAGTGGCTCACAGCCTGGGAATGTAGGAGTGACAGAATGCACTGGCCTGCTACAGATGGCCTGCATCACTACCAAATGCCGTACAGTCCTCTGTCAAAAGCCTGTGCCTCACCCGTACTGCCAATGTATGTTATCTCATGGGGTCCCAACTAACAACATAACACAGTCAACAGAATATAAATGCAAGGCCATGTTGACAAATCCCAGTAGCATACCCACCATGTCCTACTGCATGAACTGTGGACCAGTCCCTAAATACCACTGGGATGAAGGGACAACTATAGGGATACTTCTCAGATATTGCTCTCATAATGTTAGGAAGAGGATAGAATAACAGAGTGGGGAGGTGTAGAAGCATGAACGTCATGGAGTGTGTGAAGTCTGAAGCTCTGATGTGTGCCCATACTACCTCTGCCTGCAAAACCAGTAATGGGTGGCTACAAACCTGTTTGTAAACCACAATGCGAAGTGGAACTGACCAGATATATGAACCCTGCCTCTAGGTAACCTCGGTGAATCTGTACAGCTGAGAGGTATGGCCACAGCAGGACATGGCCATTCTGTTACATCAATATATGTACAAGCAGGGGATCCTCAGCCACTACAGTACCAAGGTGCTGGATCATTTACACAGATCCATCAGCAAGTGTCTGCAGCTACCCCTACAGAATGGCCATGAGTGTGCAAGAATATGTAAGCTGCAGACCACAATACTGGACACAGCTTCATTCATCTTGTATTTCCCAGGAAATAACTGTGAGCAAATAAGTATATCTGTCAGTAGTTGATGACATAATACATCACAGTATAAAACAGTACATATGTCTGAATATCTCTGCTAACACCAACCATGTAACACAAGGAGCACAGACGCAATAGTTGCAGTATCCCACTATCTGTTGCCCATTGTGACACCATATTGTCAACCTCTCTACATATATCCTGCAGGAACAGGTTGCTAGCTGTAGGAGTAGAACACCAAATCCTGGACTGGAGTACAACCTACCTGGAATGGATTTGCACACTCAGTACAGAAGGTCATACTGGGCATGCTCCTACACTTAGAGAAATGAAGCCCATGTCTGACAACACAGTGGACTATACATATCTGTCAGTCGCAGATGTCTGTGCACTCACAACACATTGTACACCATGTATGCTTTGCACACACATTGGATAGGAATACTCACACATATCCAAGGCCAACACACTATAATATGTCAAACATACACACACAGAGATGTGGGGAAGAGAGAGACAGACAGTGACAGAGAGATTTCCATCATGAGGCCTGCCCCACCCACCACACATCCAATTGGCCAATATCACATGATGTGCTGATGTCAATCACTGTAGACATTGCTTTTGGTAGCCCTCAGCCCTATAGTGTCTGTGGTGCTTGTGATAACTGTGTAACACGATAGTACAAATCAGTATTCATCTAGCATTTGTATATCCAGTCCTGTCAAATGTAAAGTTGCGTGTGACTGAGTTTGTGTGTGTGTGTGTGTGTGTGTGTGTGTGTGTGTGTGTGTGTGTGTGTGTGTGTGTGTTTCCAGAGGAATGGTTTATGGCTCATTCACACACACTGCACTTCCCATTGCCCATGTTAGCACTCCTGCTGATGTCAGTCCCTTAGAAATAACCCTCTGGCCAAGTCTCAGCCTTATAAGCTGAATGGCGCTTGTGATATGTGTGTAATACTGTAGTGTAGAAAACAAGTTAGGTGGGAGTTCTAATCCCAAACATGGCAACTGTGTGTGCGTGTGTGTGTGTGTGTGTGTGTGTGTGTGTGTGTGTGTGTGTGTGTGTGTGTGTGTGTGTGTGTGTGTGTGTGTGTGTGTGTGTGTGTGTGTGTGTGTGTGTCTGTCTGTCTGTCATCAGTATCCTGTGTGGAGGTCACTGTAATTGTGTAATAACAGGATCCATTGTGGGGTGGGTTTTGCTAAATTATTATGTTGAGGACCTAGTATATGTCACAGTGTCCACCTTACAAGGACAACAGATGTTAAACACCAGAGAGGTTGGTGTAGGCAATCTATAGCCCTACATATGACATTATGGGTTGGTAAACATTATAGGCAACCCTTCTATTACTCAGAGAACACTCTCCACCCATGTCTCATACACAAACACACTTGGCTAGGCAACAACCACTATATTGGTAGTTCCCTGCATATTGCTTCACAGATAGTAACCACGGTGTGATTGTACTGGACTACATGCCTGTTGACCACAACAGTGCCACTGACATCAGAAAGTACTTACATCTTATATTATATTATATTATATTATATTATATTATATTATATTATGTTACATCTCCTGACTGAGTGTGTGTTATCCAGCAAGTAAAAGGACATGGCACCCTGTTCCATCCCCGCAGTATGCAAACAAATGCTTACAGTGGCCCTTTTGCTATGTTCCCCACTGGACGCATGCAACAACTGTAGAGTCTGCAAACATTATCCACAAAGGGAATACCATGCCTTAAACACATGCCCTGTATGGAGAGATGCCACTAACTCTACTGAAAACTTGTATCATGCTATCAATGTAGGTTCAAGCACGACCTCAGTTACATAGCCAGGTCTCACCAAATGAAGTCAGGAATGTTACATCAGAGGATAACAATCTATCCACACAGCAAGCCCCAGAGACCTCAAATACACTTCCACACGTCAAAGAACATGCACGTGGGACAGGTGCACAACCCAGACACTGTCCATGTTATGGAATATAGATCACATACATGGGAAGCAGTACACATCACTGGCCACCCACAATAGTAACCCAGATGAATGGATGGCGAATACAATACTCACCCCTGGGGACCACTCCAGGGACTACACCCCTAAGCCACACTGGAGACTATTGTCATGTGGACTGATGCCAAGGTATTCCCTTTGGCTAGCATTGTACAGCCTTCAGGCCCATTCACCTACCACACACCTGTGAAGCAATGAACCTATGCATCTCAGTACTGGCAAGTGTGTGTGTGTGTGTGTGTGTGTGTGTGTGTGTGTGTGTGTGTGTGTGTGTGTGTGTGTGTTTGGAGTTGAATGATTTTGAAGCCATTCACACTCACTGCACCTCCCATTGCCCTACTTTAGCACACCTGCTGATGTCATTCATCTTTAAATAACCCTTTGGCCATGCTTCATCCCTATAAACTCTGTGCTGCTTGCAAGAACTGTGTAATACTGTAGTGTAGCAAACTAGTTAGGTAGGAGTTTTAATCCTGATCCTGCCAACTGTGATAATGTGTCTGTTTCTCTGAGAGAGTGTGTGTGTGTGTATTCATCGACAACTGAATTTGTGGACAATCACACTTACTACACTTCCCTTACCCCTCCTTTAACACTGTTGCTGATGTCACTCACCTTCAAAGATACCTGTGGAGAGCTCTCCAACATGTAAGCTCCATGGCGCTTGTAAAACTGTGTAACACTGTAATAGAAATACATAGTCAGGTAAGAGTTTGAAACTCAGTACTGGTAAGTGTGCATTTGTGTATGTGTCATCAGTATCCTGTGTGGGTGTTGGGGTGATTGTGTATTGACAGGATCCATTGCATTGTGGGTTTTGCTACATCATTATATTGAGGACCTATATGTCCCAATATCCACATTACAAAGCCAACAGTTTTCACACTCTGTAGAAGTTGTTGTAGACAATTGTCAGCCATAAATGTGTAAAGCCATGTGCAATTACTATGTGACAGTATTGATTAGTAAACAATATAGGTAATCATGATAATACCCAGATACCACTCTCTACCCATGGATCATACACAGACACGCTTGGCTCTTACTCCCTTACTCCCTTCCATTCTTACTTTGTCTCTCTCTCTCTCTCTCTCTCTCTCTCTCCCTCACTTTTGGATGTGGAAAAGTACATCTGTTTTGCATAGGCAGCAAATTGAGTTTTGTAAGTAATGCTCTTGATCAACTGATGGCCTGTGCACGAATTGCAGTCCCCCACTTGCTAATTGCATGTGGAACAGCTGTGGTATCATTCCTAAAGCCAATTGCATGGAAACACACTCCTATAACTAAGCATTTCATGTGGGTATTGGTCCTTTTCCTTCACTGTGAGAAGCACTTCACTGGCCACCCATAATAGTAACCCAGATGAGTGGATGGTCAATACAATACCCACCCCTGGGGACCACTCCAGGGACTACACCCCTGAGCCACACTAGAGAGTATTGTCATGTGGCCTGATTCAGGTATTCCCTTTGCCTAGCCTTGTACAGCCTTCAGGCCCATTTACCTGCTACACACCTGTGAAGCAATGAACTATGCATCTCAGTACTGGTAATTGTCTGTCTCTGTGTATATATATATGTGTGTGTGTGTGTGTGTTTGTGTGTGTGTGTGTGTGTGTGTGTGTGTGTGTGTGTGTGTGTGTGTGTGTGTGTGTGTGTGTGTGTGTGTGTGTGTGTGGAGATGACTAATTGTTAAGTCATTCACACTCACTGCACCTCCCATTGCCCTACTTTAGCATGCCTGCTGAAGTCATTCACCTTGAAATAACCCTTTGGCCATGCTTCAGTCCTGTAAGCTCTGTGGCACTTGCGATAACTGTGTAATACTGTAGTGTAGCAAACTAGTTAGGTAGGAGTTCTAATCCTGATCCTGCCAACTGTGATAATGTGTTCGTTTCTCTGAGAGAGTGTGTACATGTCTTCATTGACACCTAAATTTGTGGACATTCACACTTGCTACACTTCCCTTACCCCTCCTTTAACACTGTTGCTGATGCCACACACTTTCAAAGATACATTTGGGGAGCACTCCAATATGTAAGCTCCGTGACATGTGAAATAACTGTGTAACATTGTAATAGTAATACATAGTCAGGTAGGGGTTTGAAACTAAGTACTGGTAAGTGTGTGTTTGTGTATGTGTCATCAATATCCTGTGTGGGTGTTGGGGTGATTGTGTATTGACAGGATCCATTGCAGTGTGGGTTTTGCTACATAATTATATTGAGGACCTATATGTCCCAATGTCCACATTACAAGGCCAACAGTTTTCAAACACTGCAGAGGTTGTTGTAGACAATCCTCAGCCATAAATGTGTACAGCCATGTGCAATTACTATGTGACAGTATGGATTAGTAAACAATATTGGTAACCATTATAATACCCAGATACCACTCTCCACCCACGGATCATACACAAACACGCTTGGCTCTTACTCTCTTACTCCCTTCCTTTCTTACTTTGTCTCTGTCTTTCTCTCTCTCTCTCTCTCTCTCTCTCTGGTGGATGTGGAAAAGTACATCTGTTTTGCATAGGCAGCAGCTTGAGTTTTGTAAGTAATGCTCATGATCAGTTGATGTCCTGTGCACAAATTGCAGTCCCCCACTTACTAATTGCATGTGGAACAGCTGTGGTATCATTCCTATAGCCAACTGCATGGAAACACACTCCTATAACTAAGCATTTCATGTGGGTGTTGGCCCTTTTCCTTCACTGTGAGCAGCACATCACTGGCCAACCACAATAGTAATCCAGATGAGTGAATATTGAATACAATACTCACCCCTGGGAGCACTCCAAGGACTACACCCCTGAGCCACACTGGAGAGCATTATCATGTGGCCTGATGCCAAGGTATTCCCTTTGCCTAGCCTTGTACAGCCTTCAGGCCCATTCACCTACTACAACCTGTGAAGCAATGAACCTATGCAACTCAGTACTGGCAAGTGTGTGTGTGTGTGTGTGTGTGTGTGTGCGTGTGTGTGTGTGTGTGTGTGTGTGTGTGTGTGTGTGTGTGTGTGTGTGTGTATGTGTGTGTGGAGATGAATCATTTTTTAAGCCATTCACACTCACTGCATCTCCCATTGCCCTACTTTAGCATGTCTGCTGATGTCATTCACCTTGAAATAACCCTTTGGCCATGTTTCAGTTCTATAAGTTCTGTGGCGCTTGCAATAATTGTGTAATACTGTAGTGTAGCAAACTAGTTAGGTAGGAGTTCTAATCCTGATCCTGCCAACTGTGATAATGTGTGCGTTTCTCTGAGAGAGTGTGTGCGTGTCTTCATTGACATCTGAATTTGTGGACATTCACACTTGCTACACTTCCCTTACCCCTCCTTTAATACTGTTGCTGATGTCACTCACCTTCAAAGATACCTTTGGGGAGCACTCCAGCATGTAAGCTCAGTGACATGTAAAATAACTGCGTAACGTTGTAATAGTAATACATAGTCAGGTAGGGGTTTGAAACTCAGTACTGGTAAGTGTGTGTTTGTGTATGTGTGATCAGTATCCTGTGTGGGTGTTGGGGTGATTGTGTATTGACAGGATCCATTGCAGTGTGGGTATTGCTGCATCATTATATTGAGGACCTATATGTCCCAATGTCCACATTACAAGGCCAACAGTTTTCAAACAGTGTAGAGGTTATTGTAGACAATCCTCAGCCATAAATGTGTACAGCCATGTGCAATTACTATGTGACAGTATGGATTAGTAAACAATATAGGTAACCATTATAATACCCAGATACCACTCTCCACCCATGGATCATACACAAACACGCTTGGCTCTTACTCTCTTACTCCCTTCCTTTCTTACTTTGTCTCTCTCTCTCTCTCTCTCTCTCTCCCCCCTCTCTGGTGGATGTGGAAAAGTACATCTGTTTTGCATAGGCAGCAGCTTGAGTTTTGTAAGTAATGCTCATGATCAGCTGATGGCCTGTGCACGAATTGCAGTCCCCCACTTGCTATTTGCATGTGGAACAGCTGTGGTGTCATTCCTATATCCAACTGCATAGAAACACACTCCTATAACTAAGCATTTCATGTGAGTGTTGGCCCTTTTCCTTCACTGTGAGCAGCACATCACTGGCCACCCACAATAGTAATCCAGATGAGTGGATGGTGAATACAATACCCACCCCTGCGGACCACTCCAAGGACTACACCCCTGAGCCACACTGGAGAGTATTGTCATGTGGCCTGATGCCAAGGTATTCCCTTTGCCTAGCCTTGTACAGCCTTCAGGCCCATTCACCTACTACATACCTGTGAAGCAATGAACCTATGCATCTCAGTACTGGCAAGTGTGTGTGTGTGTGTGTGTGTGTGTGTGTGTGTGTGTGTGTGTGTGTGTGTGTGTGTGTGTGTGTGTGTGTGTGTGTGTGTGTGTGTGTGTGTGTGTGTGTAGATGAATAATTTTAAGCCATTCACACACACTGCACCTCCCATTGCCCTACTTTAGCATGCCTGCTGATGTCATTCACCTTGAAATAACCCTTTGGCCATGTTTCAGTTCTATAAGCTCTGTGGCACTTGTGATAACTGAGTAATACTGTAGTGTGGCAAACTAGTTAGGTAGGAGTTCTAAACCTGATCGTGCCAACTGTGATAATGTGTGAGCTTCTATGAGACAGTGTGTGTGTGTGTCTTCATTGACACCAGAATTTGTGAACATTCACACTTGCTACACTTCCCTTACCCCTCCTTTAGCCCTGTTGCTGATGTCACTCACCTTCAAAGATATCTTTGGGGAGCTCTCCAACATGTAAACTCTGTGACACGTGAAATAACTGAGTAACATTGTAATAGTAATACATAGTCAGGTAGGGGTTTGAAACTCAGTACTGGTAAGTCTGTGTTTGTGTATGTGTCATCAGTATCCTGTGTGGGTGTTGGGGTGATTGTGTATTGACAGGATCCATTGCAGTGTAGGTTTTGCTACATCATTATATTGATGACCTTTATGTCCCAATGTCCACATCACAAGGCCAACAGTTTACAAACACTGTTGAGGTTGTTGTAAACAATCCTCAGCCATAAATGTGTACAGCCATGTGCAATTACTATGTGACAGTATGGATTAGAAAACAATATAGGTAACCATTATAATACCCAGATATCGCTCTCTACCCACGGATCATGCAAAAAAATACCTGGCTCTTATTCTCTTACTCCCTTCCTTTCTTACTTTGTCTCTGTCTCTCTCTCTCTCTCCCTCCTTCTCTGATGAATGTGGAAAAGTACATCTGTTTTGCACAGGCAGCAGGTTGAGTTTTGTAAGTAATACTCATGATCAGCTGATGGCCTATGCATGAATTGCAGTCCCCCACTGGCTAATTGCATGTGGAACAGCTTTGGTATCATTCCTATAGCCAATTGCATGGAAACACATTCATATAACTAAGCACTTCATGTGGGTGTTGGCTCTTTTCCTTCACTGTGAGCAGGACTTCATGTGAGTTTCTGACAGCATCACAGAGGGTAGTTGGAAATACCTCTTACAACATACACTGTGGAGACAGGCCAACAAATAGGAGGGGGATGTTCCAGACATGGAGACAGAATGTAAGTATTGCTGTTCTACATTTGAAGTAATGTTGGTTTAACAGGGTTTGTGTGGATATGGCTGTTCTACATGATTTAAAGTCTAGCATGACAGTGTTATGTGGTTGAGGAAACTCTCATCTGTAGGGCTATCTTCAGACTGGCCAGAGTTTGGAGTCTTAGATGTGGTGTGTTACTCACACATTTCCTATCTTTAGAAATGCAGTAGCATACTCTGATGACTGCAGTCAGTACATGGTGACATCCATGTGAGTTACTGACTTCATATCCATCAGAAGAGATATGTCACAACAAACATTGTTACACCAGAAATTTTCTCAGTTTATCACAGCAATATGTCAATATTGGCCCTGTGTTTGTGCCTCTGTCCCCCAAGTCTGTCACCCTTTGTCCATATGTCATGCAGTAAGAGGTGCATATGTACAGAATATCATTATTTACTGACATAATACCTGATAACAAGCCAGTGAGATATCAGACTGCTAGACATGTTATGTATAGTAGATGTTATATTTGAGGACAAAACCTGGACATTCTTTTGTTGTCTGTACAGTAGTGCGGTCTATGTACTTATGGTGATTGTTGACAGAGTGCCAGTATTGTGTAGCTGTGTATTGTGAATATGTTACTTGGACTGTGTACAGACTGTGGTAGATATCAGTGTTATTGGTCCTGTTCTATCTGACGTTGCATACTGCTCCAGTTTCTAATATCTTATCTGCATATATCTTTATAGGGCCAAACTGAGACATGTCCCATACCTCAGTCAGTCATCAGACTACACTGTGTATTGGGCCAGTACATGTAGGGTTAGTGTGTGAGTGGCAAATATGAGGATGGTTTTGCTCACATAGTCCATATACTGTACTATTAATTAGGCTTACCATAATGTGACTGTGACTGTGTTGAGATTGATTGCAGGAATGCACTTTCACACTGGTGTCTGTTACTCCATGCTGTTACATGCCGGTAGTGCCTGCTATATTTGCAAGTACATGTGTATTCCCCATAGGAAACTTGGGTCAGTGTTGTTGCAGTCTGCCTGTAGTTTACACAGTGCTTTGTGACATGCTTAGCAGCTCAGTGTATTTACCTAGTGTGATATTATGTCCAGATATTTGTCAGATATACTGTTGCCTGGCCAACATATGTGTTGCGTATTTTTGAAAAAGCAGTGGGATGCTGTGAAGATGTCTGTCACTAACTAGTGGCTAGTATGTGGGCTTGGGACCTCTGCTCCTCCAGTTATTATGTGTTAGGACAGACAGGAGGGTGTGAATGCATCAACTGTGTGAGCTTATCTATTCCAGTATTTGTGTGATATCCCCATTTTCATGGCTGTAAACATCCCCTTTGTCAGACTTGGTCTACACGTCTTGCACTAAGGAGTTCTGTGTATACCTTTGGACTGACCAGATTGTGTCAGACTGTCCACGTTTATTGGTCATATTTCTCCTGTATTCAACAGGATCATTACTGTGATTTGTGTGGTACTTCACTATGATGATCTTATGATGTCTGTCAGTAACCGATGACATACATGTCAGCGTCAGAAGTGACTTCCTACACAACATGTCTGTTGACACAACCCCTGTTACTGTAGCAACATTTTACATTTATACCTGCAATACTTACATTAAATTCTCTTGCACTAAGAGGTCGTGACTTATGGTGCTGAGGTATGACTCCACTACATGTTATGGGCATATATTATATATACTTATATATACATACATATATATATATATATATATATATATATATATATATATATATATATATAAATATATATGTGTGTGTACATGTATACATATATCTACATATATATGTATCCATATCCTTATGTGTAAACATGAGTGTTGTATATACCTTTCCAGGTGTATCCCACCATATTTATCTGATATGTGTACATTTAGATATAGAAAAATGACTGATTCAACACTATTTTCACTTACATTTACTAAACAATTGTAGTAGTCAAAGCAGTTGTTCACTACTATTCAGTATGTGTAGTGAATGATATATTTGAAAAATCAATTGATGTCTTCACAGCTCTGATGGTTTAGTGGTTAACCGCTGTGACTATATTATACAGGGTTCTGGGTTCAAGACCCACAAGGGCTGTTTATTCTGTTGCTAGGCATTATAAGGACTGTTGGATACAGAGTGGTTAAGGCCATTTTGGACAGCTTTAAGTGGGTTTCTGTGGCGGTAAGCGCTGCTAATATATGGTTAAACGAACACGCGCATACACTGTTTAGGCTTCACTTACCAGTACACAAATGTGCTTAGCATTTACATTTAAACAATGCTTACACCTGCTACGTATAGCTCAGGCCTAGTAACCAGTGATCACATTCCAGTCTGATAAAATACCAGGGTAATGTCATCTTTAATAAGTGTATTTAATTCTATGTACATAACATGCTTCTATGTGCTGTCATTACAGTAGCATGGGGTGTGAGTATACTGTATGGGACACCTGAGTATACATGGCTAGTACAACAATCTTTTCTCTTTGTATGTGTTTCATACATAGGTAGTATCCTAGGTTATATGCAGTCACACTTGCATGTATTGTATCATTACATTACTACTTTTAACAGTGCTTTTCCAAGTAAGTGTAGATTGCAGATTGTAGTACTGGAACCATACACCCCTGCATGCAAAGCTGGACTCTGAGTACTTACTATCATGTTCTTGGTGTGTGAGCTGTATGTTATTAAGTATCTGCTACTGGATATTGATCTGATATGTGGATATTAACTGTAGACTACTATGTGTTTAGGACATGTCATTGAGGGATGCTGTCATGTTTTAATGGCATACCTATCAGTGTCAAATGTCTATCTGTCAAAACATTCATCCTAATGCATAACCTGTAGGTTAGCTGATTTCTGTCTGTCCTCTGTACAGATGTGCAGACATGAGGTATCCATCTTTGCTGCTTACAGGCAATCTATGATTGACTGACACTGGCATGTCTGCCCAGCTCTGCTATGAATGCCACAGCTAGGAAACCCCACCCTGTATGCACCACATGCCAGGGATACCTCAACCAGACTACCACAGTCAACAGAACATGCTAGGGTACAGGTCTCTAACCCAGACACTGACCATGTTATGTAATATATGTTGCATACACGTCAATTGCAGCACCTCACTGGCCCTCGGAAAGAGAAAACCAGATGATTGGATATTGAATTTAACTGTCATCCTGGGGATCACTCAAGTGGCATTGGTTGATAGCTGGCCTGCTGAAAAATGTCAGGTGGCATGATACCAGTGTACCCACATGCCCTACTCTTCTCATCTCTCCATGGACATTAGCCTGGTACACACCTAGGAAAAACCTGCACCTATGGACCCCAGTACTGCCAAATGTATCAGTGTGCATTTCTGAGAATAATAGTGTATGTGTGTTTGTAAACTTGTAGCTGACAATACCTTAAGGGCCTTCTCACCCACTACACCCCCCATTGCTATATTTAGAAATGGCTGCTGCTGTAATTGACATTAAATGTACCTTGTTATATTCTTCACCCTATGGGCTACCTGGAGCTTGCAGTACCAGCATAATGCTGTTCTACAAATGGGTAGATGGGCATGGGCTACCCTCTGAGTCCTGGCAAGTGTATGTGTGCAAATGTGTATATTTATAGGAGACAGCATTATGAGGCCACGTTCTCCAAATACAATAAACCTTGCCATAGATTATAAGGGACAGTGATGTTGCTGACATTAGGAGAGGCATGACAAACCCTCGCCCTATTATCACTGTGGCATGTGCAATAAATGCATATCCCTGTAGTAATATTGATTGGATAGACAAGGGGTTGCATTGCAGTCCTCATCAATGTGTGATTGTGGGTATGTCAGAGCATTATCATGGGTTTCAGTGAGTACAATATCCAATGTGGGGTGTGGGTGCTGGGTATACTGTCTTTACACCATGGTACCCCCAGTACATGTCCCAAGGTCCACTGTATGAGGACCGCTGTCACCATCAACCATACAAGTAACTGATTACACTATCCAGCCAAATGATGCATGTGCTGTGTGCAAATTCTCTGTAATAGAATGGACTCACTGACAAGGTAGTTAGCACTGGTAAACCCAGGTGTGTCAGATGTGTCTATGACTGTTATGTGTTTGTCAATGTGTATATGACAGTATGTCATACTATGTATTGTTCATTAACCCCCAGTACATCCCTCATTACCATACTGTACAAGGCCTGGTGGTATTCTTCACTTAACAAGAAACTCCGGACACATCTCATCCTAAAAGCTCTGTGGTGTGTGCAATTAAGGCCAAACACATTAGTAGCAATAAGTACCTAGGTAAGGGTTGTACTCCCAGTATTGCCAAGTAAGTGTGTGTGTATGTGAAGGGATCTACTTCAGTTTGCATAAGATACATGTCCCAGGAGATCATTTGTCCAAGAACTAACTGGTAAAAGGTAACATTTCAAAGGAATCATCTTGTGGAAATTCATTCCATCATAACTAGTAGTAGATGTGTAAATGCCCTCTTCCCCACTGTATATCTATACAGCGAATCTGGAGTTGGTATATATAGTTGGGTGTGGTTGTTGTGGGCACAGCCACCCACATTGCGGTTATTGTCGTGCGTATCCCCCCACTTAGTCTGCTGTTATACTGCACAGTTTATGTTAACAGTTTAAGTAGTTGTTAATCACACTATGTGTGGTTCTACGCCACCCCACACCCTTCAAAGTGGGGGGCTGTGCCTCTCACACCAGCACATCTATGTTTACCAACTCCAGGACTGCACTACATTGGGGAAGAGGACATATATCCTGCCAGTATCTTCTTCAATTATATTAAACTGGCAGACTGATTGTTTACTAATGTGATGTTTTGGCTGTTTAGTCTTGGTGGAATTACATAGGCCAAAATTAGTTCACTGCAAAGTTAAGTGCATCCATGTGTACAGTATTCTCTGTGTATTGCATCAACACCAAAGCCTCTGTGTGCATGTGTTATTCACAAACATTTGGTGTATGCCACCCAGTGCACTTACCATTGTCCACTGTAGAAGAGCTGCTGACATCACCTACCAAACACCCACCTGTAGTGCCTTACCCCTTGTAGGAAAGGACAGCAGACCAACATCCTGCTGACACATAGACACCTACAACACAAACTGAATGCATTATGGAGACCACAATCAGTCAGTGTTAATAACAGCTATAATGCATCTTGGCTGAACAGCTACACAACCTGACATGTGAGCATTAAACATTACAGCTGAAAACATGTTAAACAGCATTACATTGCTAAACCATAATATATTCACCCTATGCATCAGAACCATATTAGCATGTCCCTGCATCAATGCTATGGATGACAGGGATGTGGCACAGGTATCATCATATGCACAGGGTGTGTTGTGGGTTTGCCAGAGACCTAGGCTAAGCCATTTGGTTGACATCATGTGTGTGTGTTAGGGGGTTCTTTATGAATTGGGCTGTGCAGATGTGGTGTGTGTAGGTATGGAGGTGCCCTAGCTGTGTTGGTGATGTGTGTGTGTTTGTGTATGTATGCACACAGTACTGCCATGTGGCTGCCCTATACAGGAGTTTGTTGGACAGCTGCAGACCGTACATGGCAGGATGTACAGTTCACGTGGCTGGCCAAGGACACAGGAACTGTGCCTGCCAGGTGTTCCACGGGCACTACCAGGTAAAAGCCCAGATATGTTACTCTCCCCTGATGATGACAATTGTCCGCTGGATCTGCGTCCCTCTTGGGACCGACCAGGACCACATGCATATGGCCTGCTGTGTTGTGGTGTGGACAGCACCCTCCTTTAGTGTTGGTGCTGGTAGTGCCACTAGACGAGCATCTGTGACTTGTTGCACATCCATGTAGACCTCCACCTGTTGGTGTTGCTGACCTACGTCCACTTGGCTGACAACCTACTCCCACCACATGCTCTAACACAGACACCACACGGTCGAGGATTCCCACCATTTCACCCAACCATCTATCCAGGACCTCTGCAAAATAACGGTGGGCACCTTCAAGATCACGGACATTGACAAATACAGCAGAATGAGTAGCCCTCTGAAACCTCAGACTCTGTCTGGTGTAACATTCCATATGTGCCTGTGCCTCCATGATGGCCCAAAACATGCATCTGATGACACCTGCTGTGGCACTTCTGCCAGGGCATGATGGCCAGCAGCCCTCCTATGAGTACCCCTGTACATCTGCCTGTGTTGTACCTTGCCATTCATCCAGCTATAGCTGCTGTGTACAGACACACTTGTCATAGTCCCCACACTGTCCTGTCACATGCCACCACCCACCAACTGGCCCACATCTGTGACCACTGGTGATGGGGTATGTATGGGCATTGTGACTGTGTGCAGGGATGCGGTGGATAAAAGTGGGATGTCAACCGATGGCACAACTTCAGCCCCTGACAACCCTGCCTGTGCCTCACCATACCTATCATCATTGTCTGAGTCTGTATGGACACTAACATCAGTTTGCCTGCAGGAGGGACCTTGACCCACCTCGCCATCTGTGAGGGGAAAACAAAAAATGTAATTTAAGACCTGCATGTTATTGCTTACCTCTACACACACACACACACACACACACACACACACACACACACACACACACACACACACACACACACACACACACACACACACACACACACACACACACACACACTTACAGGTGAGGTGGCACAAAGATATTACGCAGACCTCTCATTACCCAACAGTCAACATGCATGACATATGGCACTTAACAGCATGCACTGCAACTATACTCAATCCCCATTACCAACATTATACATCTATGTGATGCATGAGTTGTGTTAGAAGGTGATGCCCCTCCCCCCTGGAACACACTGCACCCATGTACACAGCATTGCTGTGCACCTGTACAACACCCTGGCATGTACTGTGCACCATACCTCATGAGTGTACACAACATTGCTGTATGTGTATATGTGTGGCAGGTATGTTTGCTCTGTTGCTCACAGCCCTTATGTGTTTGTCTGACACATACCTGGGATGATATGAGGACTGATGTCAATAGTTAATGCCTGACCACTGATTTGCAGATTTCATCATCAGCAGTGCATGTATGAGCAATGAAATCCAATTACACTGACAACCTTTAAAGCTTATTGTGGATATGAGGAGTGTACACACCCTTGTTGACATGCCAGCCTCTTCCATGATATGCAATGGGGCAACAATACTGAATATGTTAACATTACACACACCTGATATGTGACATATGACCTGTGCATTCAAATGCAGTAACAAATAAATGTGTTAGTCATGCAGATGCTGAATAAGATACATAAAATATGTGGGTTGCATTAGTGTGCACACCTTTAACACAATGGTTTGTTGCAGCACCTGTTAAGTGAACTACAGCAGTCACTGTTCCTAGAAGGTGTATGCTAACGTGGCCCATCTTCACTTGCCATTATTTGGTCACTCCACACTACAAATGTCCCCCAACTCTGCCGGATTGCAAGGTAAGCTCATGTCACAGCCCTTGGAGGTCACACAGTGCCTTCACTATTGCTGTGGAGTCAGGTTTATGTCTGGCACAATTCATGACCTTTACTGTGTTTAGATACAGCCATTCTTAGCAAGCTTTGGATGTATGCTTCAGCATCCTTCCCCATCCCATCCTCAGCCTTATTGCAGATGCTTGACATCTATGGGCCACACATGAGTGTTATTTTGCAGTGTTCCAAATTAAGAATGCCATGTCTACCGGCCTAGTTCCTGCTAATGAACAGCAAACATACAGGTGTACACTGGCACCAACAAGGTAAAAATGAGGATGGTGGGCCTGACGTGGAGTGAGGTGTTGCTTGTGCACCATATGTATCTTTATTAATACTGTCTGTAGGTTTCAGCCTTGGTCTCAGTACACCATTACACATTGCAACACATGCCTTTGGGAGACTTGATGTTATGCATATGCTACCTGTAGAGACCCCTGGATGATGTTTCCTGTAGAACAACTCTTCCATCTGATTACGCTAACCCACAGGCTACACTTATGCAAATTCCAGGCGATTGTCGACACAGGTACTGCACAGGCAGTACTTGCTAGACATTCCTGCAAGTCCCTCAGAGTTGCTGCATGTTTCTGGGCAGCCTCCATGACCAGTTTGCAACATGTGTTGTCATCTGTCTTGGATTGGCATCTGTTTATTTTCTACATTAATGTTGTCCCATACTTCATACACACATACATGACTGTCTGCACTGTTTGCCATGGTATATGCAATGGTGAGGTAAGGCTACTTCTCCAACTCATGAGTGCTACCTTTCGGATATGGGATCCATTCCATGGTTTGTAGGATGTGTGCAGCCATGGCTGCCTCTGTTGCAAGTGAGTGGGCAAAGGTCATGGCCATACTTCTTGGACAGCAGACCGTTACTTGGTGTGACATTGAAGCCCTGTACCTAATGGAAGGTGTGTACTCAAGAAGAGAGAATGCTGTCAGTACCTCAAAAACTGCTTCCATAATATGTTACTTGACATATATTAGCAAGGGAAAAGGTGTTTAGATGTTCTGATAATGTCACATTGTATCAAGTCACATTGAAAGTGCAACAGAAACAAGTTATGAAAGTTGCCTTTCACATTTGACAGTAAATGTCTGGATCACTAGGATATTGAAACAGTTAGGATACTCTTGTACTCACACAATATTAAACAAAAACTGAAAGCACTGCATGTGTATTCCTTTCTTTTTTTAGAGTGCCCCATTCCCTTCTCTGTGCTTTCTTAATAGCAATTCTGTCTCTGTTTTGTCAAATATCTTTATTTATCAATGCTTAAAGTACTCCATTGAATATGAACAACATCTCTTACTAAGGGTCAGTATCTGTGGTCATTAAAGCCAACATCTGAATGTTAGCAATGTCTGTCCTCTAAATCAGTGAATGAATTTACAGATTTTTGGGAAGCCTCTTCTCTCTGACCCACCCTCAGTAGGTTTACATAAGAGAGGGGAGACTGTGAAAGCTGATTGTTCCTGCAGTCAGAGTAATCATAGACACCTGCAAGCCATTATCAGGGTACATTTCTCAGTGCTCTTCTTTGCATTGCTACGATGTATGCATGTAATTGTGTAGGTCCTTACATCATGTGGACATTCCGTACACTTAGTGCAGCTTTTGATATTCAGGAATGTTAATGATTTATCATCTCATTTGCATACTCATAGTGCTCATAAGGCTGACTCTACATTATATAAAGGTAATCGTGTAGTTATGGGCCTTGTATCATACTGGGGAGAGTGTTTTGATCCAGAGAGCTTGACAATGTCAAAACAAAACTTTTGAAGAATGATCTATTTTCTAAATTGCTGTATTGTCAAGATATGTTCTTATTTCTTACATAATACTTTTAATTTAACATAGAAAGGTTAATTTCACCCTCTGTTGTAAAGCATTTTGATCTTAATTGTTTTTTTTTTTATCTCTTTCTTTTGGCATACCAATACCTGCATTACATAAAGTATGCAAAAGAATGCTATATGACTTATTTTTATTTGTTTTTAATTTGATTTATACACATTTATTGCAGATTAGTGTGTTATAACTTTGTAAGAAGGTCTGGCATTTTTACCTGTTAGCAGAAAAAGAAACAAAATGTGTTCTGTCTGTGGATTTGTACCTGACTGCCCTCCATAGTAGTGGAGATGCCACATAGAATTGTTCTGTCTTACATATTTAATACTACAGGTTTAATTGTTATTGTTACTGCTGCAATGCTTTACTAAATTAGCCCTGTGTTTTCTACATTACAGAACAGTTGTAGATCATTGTTGATATCTGATTCTGAAAAAAATATTTTTTGGGGGGAGAGGGGCTGTCTTAACTTGTTTGTAATCATAGGGGCTGCTACCTTTTAAATTGTGTGCATGTTGAATGCTTGTGGTTACATATAATCAAACTCATAGCTATCTTGGCTGTGCATAATAAATGTAATTATGTATGTCTGTTGTCTGTTTCAGCTCATACAGGTATGTGGCACCCAAGAAAAAATCTGTACCCCATAAGCCACCATACACAGATGCAGAAAATGAGGTCATTATCCAGACCTTATGTTGCCACAGAGAGCTTCTGTTAGGGAAATGTACAGGTGACCAATCTGCCTGATATGGAATATGATAGCAGGTGGTTAATGACATTAATGATGTCAGAGGGCATGGGAGAACTTACTCCCAGATATGATACCGGGGAAGTGATATAATAACCTCTTCCCACCATAGGTGGCTGCAAGTGCCTGGAAACAGGTAGCTACAGTGGTGGTCCTGCTACTGAAACACTACTAAATGAAACAGAGGAATTCCTGTCCACTGTCAGACATCAAGACAGCTCAGCAGACAGCTCTCACTGATTCCTTGATGTTGCTGCAGATGTAGACGACATACTCAAGAGTATTACAAGCAGATCTTCCAGAAATGCAAAATGCAAATGTCATTGTAATATCTTTAGATGAGTACATCTTAAATGTTTGATATATATATATATATATATATATATATATATATATAGGGAGAGAGAGAGAGAGAGAGAACAGACAGACAAACAGCCATAACTGTGAGTGAAACTACAGTCATGCAGAAATAATGGAGGTTGTTTTAGAGGTGGGTGGATTCCAAATGTTCAATACATTTTCGTATAAGAACATTTTTAATCTGTACTTGTGAAGAGTATTGTTCTCTTTTTATTGTTTCAATTGAATTGTGATACTTAGCCGACTTCTTTCCTTTCCATTCCTCAAGCTCAGGGAGATCTGGATTGCAAGCTGCCAGCCTACTTGCACATAGTAAGCATACATTTGGTTATTGTTATTTCTGTATACAAGGAAGATTCAGGTCTATGTGAAAGTAAAGTTTATGTTGCTTTAGCATCTGTCAAGCATACTTTTCATACAAGGAAAATATGTGATCAATTTTATTCTGTCTTTTTCTGTTTGTTGTATTTACTAATTGCTATCATAGCCGATCCTGATAGTGACACTGTGGAACTCCTAGCACCTGATGCCAGAGTATCTGTAGCCTCTGATGATGATGGTGGTGAACAAATGGCAAAGTGTGGGGGTACAGAAGGAGAGTATAAAACTGAGGTTGCGGTTCCCACATTCCGTGCCCATATTTTGGATACAGTCAGTATGCCTATGCATACATATGTATCTTGAGTATGCCTAAGCATACCCGTGACACATAAACCTCTGATATAGGATAGGTTAATGGGGACACAGTTAATCAGATTAGTGTGGTTGCTCCAGATTCATAGCTGGTTCCTTTTCCTTGTAGCAATCATGAGGGACACACAGGAGGATTGGTAGAGATGCTGAGCGCAGGCCTGTTGTCCATTCTTCTCAAGATGTTGATGCATCATTAGGTGCTGCCAGATGTATGTGTAGGGCTATAGTGTAGGCAAAGGCATATTCCACCAGGGCCTCGGGAGAAACAATGTGACTATTAGACATCATGCATTCTGATATGAGTGACTCACTGAACCATGTGAGCAAATCCTTGGACAGGATGAGAAAGAAATTGTATCAGACAGTGTCTGTAATGGAACATCTGTTGGAGAGGCTGGGCATCCATGTGGCTGGAGAGTCACGACATCTTCTGATGTTAGCAGACATGGCCATGCAAGATCCCACTCTTGTAGTGACACTACATCCACTGCTCTATGAGTGATTGTAGTGTTCACAGCCAGAAGTGGTAGACCATGGTCTTGGATGTATTTGTGAGGACAGCTCATGCAGCAGACATCACTCACATTCGAGTAGCACAGTGACTTCTACCCAGGGCCATGGAAGTAGCAGTACAACTCCTGACAGAGGTGGTGATGCTGAATTGACTTCTCTACTAGTAATGGCCCAACCCCGTCCATTATGCCAGGATGTAGTGCTAGTACAGTGCTTGATTGTGTTCATGCAGACAGCACACACACATACATAGAAAAAAAAATCTCGCTTGCCCATACTACTTCACACACATGCAAACAATCTAAACAGTACAGTTGAGTTCTAAATATCTGTTGTACTGTCCCTGAACACTGTATACTCTGACAGATACATGTTTCTTACTTACATACACTTACTTCATTGGAGTCAGCCTTGACCTCCTACGCCCACCACACATGCAAATGATGATGACTGTAGCCAGCCCTTTGCACATGTCTTTGTGACTTAGAGTTGCATATATGTCTGATTTACACAGGGGCTAGCTAATGCTTGTTTATTCATGAGCTTGCATTTATCAAAATGCATTGCAGAAGAACAGTTGGTGATTTCTTGTTTATTCTCATTTGTGAATGATTGCATCTATAATTGCTAAGCATTATTATATTCAGTTAGTATTACTGTCATTACAATACTGGAAGCATTAGGTACTTCTGTCTTGCTGCTTGGTGTAGTTTTACAAATTAGGGTATAATTAACCTGTTACATGTTTTATAGATGATGGTCAGTTGAAATGCTTGATGCACAGTATTGTTTCTAATAAGTGAATATAGCAAAAATCTGACAGAGCAGATATTACTGACATAACTGTACATGTTAGACAAATGCTCTGCTGAAGGGCATATACATATTTCCATATAAGAATAATCACTTCTATAACTTATATATTTATTTACAGGTTTTATGCTTAGCTTGTCATTAGCACAGGTACAAATTGTGCCCTTGAGGGTTGCCCCTGTCTGATGCTATCAGAACAAAGAATTACATGGTTAAGTAAAGGTTGTGCTGTTTGAAAAGCATCATCTTTCCTATTTGTATACAAGTGGAATCTTAGGTTTTGAGATGGGTCATGAGTGCATGTGCTGTCCTTTAAATCTTAGTCAAAGCCAGACCATATTGTGTATTTCCTCCTTCTTCCCATGCCATCTGCAGCTGGTGGTTCTCACTCAGACTTCTCATATGTACTTGCTGCTGCTGGTCCTTCCTGTGGTCTTTGAAACTGTGGTCCATCCCCTTGCTGTCCTTGTTGAAGTTATTTCCTGAGTATTATATTGTGTAGCGTGGTACAGACTGTAAATATTTCAGTAACAGTGCCTGGGGCATACTACATTGCACCTCCTAATGTGTCTAGACCATTAAACCTTGATTTCAGCAATCCAGACATATGTTCAATGATATTCTTAGTTTGAGTACAGGCCTTCGTTTATCTTTGCTCAGTGGGGGGGTTGTGTTTGGTTTCTCATCATTATCATGAGCCAGGGCTCCAGTGCATAATTTGCATTCCCTACTAGGTGACTTTAAGGAATGCCACCCCTAGCAAATCCGGTGAACACATTTGACATATATGTGAGTCATGGAAACTATCTGGGTTGCCTTCACAAACATTATAGATGATCCCCTGGCCACTGTGGACAACCTGATGGTTTATAGAGTGGAAAGCTTTTCTGAGGATTTACCTCCTTTCCTGTTCCCCAGATGGGGAGGTTTATTTCTATATTTCTATGCAATCTATAGCCCTTAACTCTTCAGAGAAGTGTGCTACTGTATAGGTTCGTAATCTTTCCTGTGGGGTTCCTGGGAAAAAGATATGATCCTTTGCACTTAGTAACACTGCATTTAAAAATTGATGTAATGGTCTAGAGGCTGATGCTTGCAACACTCTTAATCTGTCCCCTGTGGTTCTTTGAAATTTACCAGTGGCTAGTATATGTACGTATATGCAATTCTAAACATACCTTTGTTTCACTGGGATTGGTTCTCCATTATTTCCATTGGTCCTGAGATGAGGGTTGCTGAGGTTGCATATTTTCTCCATTGTTTCCCTGTCCACCTGTATCTCTCAACAATTTATGTCTCATTAGACCATGATAAGTAAAGTGAGGTCTAAACACCATTTTTATTCTTCTTGCCTGAGGTCAAGTATCGGTAATACTACCCTGATTTAAAGTCTGTTTCACATACACCATAATAATAGAAGTAGCATCTCCTAATATGTTTTTTAAGTGTAGTTATGCTGTATTTGAAAGTGTTATACCATACAAAGCAAAAACCTACACTGAGTATATGCGATTGCTATGTAACTTTGTGAATATCTCCACAATATTAGAGTGGTTATTTAGCATGTACTTCAGCTCTTTATGCTTTCATTAGCATATTCTGCCATATCCCATTGTTTGGCAGCTCTACACAAGGTGAATAATGAATACCAAATTGCGTACGATCTTCACTGCCAACATGATAGCTACCTTTTGTGTAGCTGTTAATGAATTTATGGATTCTAAATACATCATTAAGTTTTACAGAACAGTCACAACTCTAGCATTAACCATGTTCAAATTTAGAAGTTTGTTTTGTTAAGTATTTTCTATTTAATTTAGATGTTAAGCACCTCATAAGCATATATAACTGTGACATTTTAAAACCTTACAGTATTAATCTATTAATTTGTTGCATTAGTATATTATTTTTATTGAATTATATGAACTGTTTTAACCAATGCTTAGTGCATGTTATGACCAAATGCTAGTAATAGTTAAACTGTTGTTTAAAGTTTATCTATTTTTTCTACCATAATGGTTAAAACTATTATTTTTATCCATGTGATAACTAATTCATTTTCATTCCACCACTGCTGTATAGTCAGCTCTTCTTGGGGGGAGAGGGGTATGACCAAGTGGTTAGGTAGAAGAGTATGTCAGAGAGTAAGACTTGAGATTGTTCCTTGGTATGCAAGTAGCACTTTACAAAAGTGCTTTACTAAAACAGTGTAAGCCAACCACTATGTGCATTTATTTACCTTTACTTCTTTATTATAGTCAAGTTATAAGTATGTACCCTTTCATTTATGTTTTAAACACTTTTTCAGCAAGAGATTTATACTCATAGATTATATATGATCTGTAAAATAGACCCATAGGATATTAGAGGGCTTCAGTGTGCAGAGTTACTCCATTTATTTTTTAAATCAGAAACCCACATACTTTCCTGCAGGAAAGCCACATGTTAAATACAAAATGGGTTATCATACATGTAAAAATAGATTAAAAAATCTAGTAACAGCTAGAACATCTACAAATTAATTTGGGATAGCAATTTTGGTTGAAAATAATGTTGTTGGTAATACTACTGATTCAGCATTAGACCCTGAAGAAAGATAATGTTAGATAATTACTAAAGTTAAGAATTTAAACAAACCTATTATCTTCTTAAATCTTTATGTTCCCTGTTTCAGACTGTTTTCTTGTAATTGGGAAGATTGTAACTCAGTTATTGACCCCAAATCTAAGAGGCACATGTTCCCACTTTATGCTTATTACATTTAGCCCTAATTATATTATGCTTATGAACAAATACCTTTCTGACCCCATATGATTTGCTGAACCACAGAAAAACAAGTGCATTTACCTCTCACCATATTACAAGTCTAACTTCAGGAATTACTTATTTTTCCTTTCAAATACATTATCAGGTGGAGTCATAGATCTACTTACTGACCTTCATGTCCTTTGATACAATTTGAAAATCCAATGACATATTGAGCTAAATCCTTGCTAAAGAGAACTGTTATAACAATTGTAATCTGAAACCAACTGATTAGTATCTGAAGAGGTTAAATTAGAAATTTTCAAATTGTTGAATAACTTTTATGACTAAATATATTAACAAGACATAAAACTAGATATCAAATTGGCTACTCTCATTACTCTCATTAGTAAAACTTCATATTAAAAAAGAAAAGTAAACAGACTACTTTAAAAACAAGCTAACCAACTCACAAAATCAGCTTTCACAACCAGGTAATACTAACCTGAACAAGCAAATCATAGCAGTACTACTTGAATTATATTTATTTTACATGCAACAGCTTTCATGGTATGAAAAATGTACTGATTACTCAGAATAGGCTTAACTACTGTCCAAATTCTTAGCCAAATTATTAAAGCTAACATTTACTCAAAAAAACTATTGATGACATTATAATAGATAAATAGAACTTACTACAGACCAAGAAGTCTTAAACATTTTTCAGAATTCTTTTCAAAATGCATACAACCTATTGGCTGAATCAGTTTCAAAAATAATCAGTCTATATTTGAGCCTGATAAAACTTCCCCACATTAAGTGAGTGAAACAAAAACCTCTTACCCAAACCAAAAAAGCTCCAAGAAATTTAATAGACAATCTTCAATTGACGCTAGGAAAATTGCCACGCCCTGACAGTTACACTGCCAAATTAATAAATGTTTTATAGAAAACCTTTACAAAATGTTTATGTTTATACAAGCACATCACAAAAATAGCATTACTGACCCATACTTGCATCAACCCAAAACTATTTTACTTCCCAAAAAAATAAAGATCTCACTGACTTAGTGAAATATAGACCAATAGCCCTTATAAATATAGACATTACATTTTTCGCTATCTTTGCAAATTGGTTTAAGCAAGTTGTGCCATCAATCATATCTAAGTATCATTCTGGCTTTATCAGAAATAAGCAGACATCTGACCAAACACTTACTTTATCTACATCATAAAACTTACACTATGTCAATAAGCCTAATGTTTTAGTTTTCTCTAGATGCTTCCAAAGCTGGAGAAATTTGTTTTTCCAAGTCCCTTTTAAAGCTGTATTCAAATATCATGACCCAACACAATTGTTATTAACAAATAAACTAAATTTACCACCAATAAGTATCAGCAATGGAGTGAGACAAAGCTGCCCCTTTCCCCCATTTGTTTAACTTATACCCTTTTTTTAGTGTTACCTCAAAAATGTATTATAATATCCCAATCTGTTTTCTAATTAATATTCCATTCTTTGCCTTTGCAGATGATATAAATATTTATTTAACCTAATTACAACCTACCAAAAATAATTAATACTATTCAATTTTCTCTAAGTACTCTAAGAATAAATTAAACTTGGATAAATCTTCACTTCTACCTATTAATCCTAACTACAACTATATGAACATTCCTATACTACAAGGAATTAAAATTAAACCTTCATGTGACTACATAGGTATTACATTTTTTTCAGAACAGCAACAATGTTATCTCTGTGTCTATCATTAAAAAGTTCTGGATAAATATACAAAATGTATTGTAAGATAGATGTAAATGTATATTCTATTTCTTTCAAAAATAGCTATTATCAAAACAAATGTTTGCTCTAAAATTTTATTTTATTTCAGATCAATGATTCAAGTTCTGCCCCCTCCCTCATTTTCAAACAAATAGAAATTACTCTAGCAAAGTTTATCTGGCCTCCAAAACCTGTGAGAATAAATTAAACAAATCCCTCCAAACTCTTATGGTGGACTAGTCCTCTCAAATTTTCATTTATGTTATATATTACCTGATTTTAAAAACACAAAGACTGTGGCTAGCCATCAACTCAAACAATAATTACAATTCTTGTCAACCCCCTGGGTACTTATTTGGTACAAGTGTTTCAAAACATAAACATGTAATTCATTATCTCTTCCTGATTTAAACAAACACACAATTAAAATGATAAAATTCACATTTTTTTTCTGTAATATGATTTTGTCACTTCAAACATTGATGAAATGTTTAAACAAACATACTTGTTATAATTTTCTGCAGCCATTATATTTAAACCGTAATGCTCTATTTAACAATTAAATAATAGAGATCTCTAATTCTCCTCTTCTTAAACATAAACCAAAATGGGATTTTATTTCTTATAATTCTACCTTTCCAGAACTAGCCAAACTTAAAATAAACCTAAAAGATATATTGGTATAGTAAACCAAGTGCTTTCTTGAATAAACACATAATTTAAATACAACCATGGGAAAGCAGTTCATATTATATTTTTGGATAAAAATTCTTTTGGGCTTAGTACAGAATAAAGTATTGTCTGAAACTTGTAAGTTGATAATAAAAATATGAATACAAACAGTCATATTTTGCCTCTAAGATTTGGTCTATTTATGACCCTTACATTCATAACAGAAAGCCATCCTAAGCAATCCATAGAAAATTTATTAAATTTTTTCTCTTTAAAAAAACTGTACTTCACTCAATTCATGATCGTGAACAATGATTATTTTAGACCTGCCAAAATAGTCGAAACTTTCTTTCTCACATTAAACTTGTAGTGAATGTGGATCAGGTAATCTAGACATTTGCCATATTTTTGGGGATTGTAAATGCCTCAAAAAATTATGCTGTAAGTTAATTTCCAATATGCAATGAATCATCCATAAAATAAGCAATATTATATGGTAGCTAGTTATGTTACATAACCCTTATTCTTCAGTTAATGAAGACAACCACATTTTTTAAAAAAACTTGTTTTCCTTTACTCAAATGATATATTTATCAGAACTGGTGAATCCTAATTCTCTAAATTGGAATAACTTAATAAATGTGTCAACTAAATACTTACTTCTTCTTCTTTCGCTTTTGATCACCTTGTCCGCACATTGAATGGCAGTGCAGTTTTATGGTGTCGAGTTGCCAGCCCGGCGCCCAACCTTTCACAGAAGGCACACTCACACGCACACCTAGGGCCAATTTAGAGTGTCCAATCCACCTGCAGCATGTCTTTGGGATGTGGGAGGAAACCGAGCACCCCGGAGAAAAACGCGACCACAGGGAGGACATGCAGACTCCGCACAGAAGGCACCCCAGCGGAGGATCGAACCGGAGAACCTCTTGCTGTGAGGCGGCAATGCTAACCACTGCACCACCGTGGCCGCCCTCAACTAAATACTTACAAACATTTAAAATTTCATATGTATAATTTACATAACAGGCAAACTTCAACAAAATTCTTAAAATGCCTTCTGAATAACTGTTATCTTCATTTTCCTCAATTAAATTAAATTGTAATCCATTCTCATCTTTTAATATAACTTCCCCTATTAGCCTTTGATGCTGCCAGTATTTGTCTTTCTTTATATATAAGCAAAATGTATCTTTTAAGGATGAGTTTTTCATCATCTTTGTCAGTGGTGCAACAGGTAGCACAATTGCCTTTGGTGCAAAAGGCTGTGTGTTCTATTCCTACACCAGGGAGATGGATTGCTAACACTGCAGTCAAGCTGAGGCCCCATCTATCTAACTTGTTAGTAGTTCAGGTGTATGTAAAAGACCGCCCATGGTACTTATCAGAAACAGCAGTATAAGTTATTCAGTGCCTTTGCCAAATATCACATAGTAGTATAAATACCACCTCAGGTATCCCCAAAAAAGAGGCTACTAGCCTAGGACTACCCCCAGTTAAAATGATAAATATATATTAGACAAGGAGAAGTCTTTTCTTTCTTTCTCTTTTATTAGGAAATTTAAGTTTTCACATCTTTGTTGCATAGTGCAAATAGTTCGCAATAATTTGGTAGTTATATAGTTTTAGATGTTAGTTGACTTTTGTTGTAGTATAGCTTTCTTTTTCCTTTCAGTCCATGCTTTATTTAAATTTGCTTATTAAAATTCTAACAAATGTATTTGGAAAAAGAAAATCCTCCAAGGAAGCACAGTCTTCAAGAGAACTCAATTAAACAAAAAGGAAGAAAAATCCTTAAGTTGTATACTATACTGTACAGATATATTAGAAGGAAAATGATTTTTGGCATTCAGAATAGATCATGGTGCAACTTCACAGGGGACGTCTGATATAAATACATTTTAGTATTCTATTAACAAACTGACACAATGACATACAGTTCTTTTACAATTTCATTAAACTAAATGCAGATAATTTCTAACTCAGAGATTATTCGTTCCTTGGAAAAAAATGCCTATTACTTTAAGAAGATCTGAAAGCTTGACACTTTAAAAAAAAATGTTGATGGATGGATTGCTAACCTAGCTTATGAGTCATGTTTGAAAAAGTCAGTGTTTCTTTATGTCTGCATGGCTATTGCATTGTAAGAAAACCTGCTGTGCTTTGTTATTTAATATTAGTAAAATGCATTATTTTTAATCAGGAGCAGTACCTTACCTTTAGCAAAAAAAGGAGGATCATGGTATCACATATCTGCTGTGCATGTTGTTTTCATGCCTGTTAAGAACTGTGAGATAGGGATGGTGGAGCTGGGTGTAGTTCATCCTGATTCAGTATACACTGCCATCTTCTGGTTTTGACAGGATCTTCACTGTCATATTGTGTTAGGTCCCGCAGGTCACAAGCATTTCATTGTTTTTATCACTGTGTAATGAAGTGTGTCAGTAAATCTATTTAGATGGACAAAATAAATGTTCATGTACCCAAAGGTATAGTCCATGCTGTTCTCCCCATTGTGCTAGGCAAGGCTGTAGGCTTTCTGCACAGATGTCCTAGTGTACCATATTGGTGTTAGCAGCTATGGCTCTGGAATATACAACATCACCTTACAGATGTATATGGAGTGTTAGTCTAGACTCAAACTCATTCTACAAGAAACTGGAATGCCATACCTTGGTATCATTCTGAGTTGTGAGCAGACACATCTGTATTGTGGCCTCTGTGGTCACACAGTATTTGACAAGTAACTAAGTAGTCTTCTGGCCTACTGAGTTATACAGATACATTACCTGTAACCAATTTCCATGTTATTTATTGGCCACCCACTGCACCAAGAATGTTTTGTGTGCAGTACAAGGAGTGAAAATGGAATCCTTATATAACAAGGATTATTTCATCCACTGCGTCAGGGTCTTTTATGTACTGGGCCACTTGTGCCAACAGAAAATTCAAAGATTGATGAATAATTTGGCTTTCTAATGCCTGAGAAAAGTCTTCTGTGCAAACTGAGGATCTCTAGAAGGTGCCCATGGGAAGAATGATTACATCAGTTATGGTTCTGGTTTGCAGAGGTACTGATTTACATCTTCAGTCTGTCACTTCCATTTACTGGTGCAGATGGCATATCTCATGCAGTGCCTGTCTCTCCATATGGAATTTGTCTGAGTACTGCTGCCTTTCATAGCTCTCTACCTTCTAACTCCAAAATGTGCAACAGTGCATCTCGTAATGTGGAACAACTGGGCAAAATATGCAACAGTTACTAAAACACTTGCTGACAACTTCAGCTAAAAACTCACAGGATGGCTATAATGTGTTACTTTATACTTACAGAAAGTTCTTGTTACAAATTTATATGATCCAGGATTATTTATCATGGATATCAGTTAAAAAAAATTTCTTAGCATTGAATGTGTGACAGACCCTTTGAATTTTGAACGGTAAGGAACATGGAATTTTTAAGACTCAGAATGAGGAATATTTCTCATAATAAGGTACACTTGAGAGGTATGCTGCCATCTCAAAACACTTTAGGGGATTAATGCTCTGAAGTGCTTCCTAGTATGGGAACTATGTACTGTTCAACAGTAGCAATTATACAGATAATTTTATATCAGACAAATTATCCATTTTTGGCAGAGGTGCATATGACAATGTTGGTCATTTTTGCCTTGTAAATGTATAAATAGATGTTTTGTATGACACGGTGGTGCCACTGCAGCATTGTTGCCTCACAGAAAGAGGTTCTATGGTTCAATTCTAGGCTGGGATACCCTTTGTGTGGAGTCTGCATGTCTGTCCTGCATTTGTGTGGGTTTCCTCTGGGTACTACGGTTTCCTCCCACATTACAAAGACATGCATCTGGAGCATTTTGCCCTGGGCCTCTGCTGAAAATTGTCTCATTCCAATTCAGACATTCCCGGTTAACAAATGTTAAATAAAAAATAAATACATTTTGTACACTTCCTCTTATGTCATTGTGCACCATTATAACATTTTGTAAATTGTGTGATGTTGGAATGTGATGGTGGTAGGCTCATTTGTTTTTTTTTTTCTTTTTGCTTCTGCATATGCTATTCCATGTGTGCAATCCTGCAGCAGTTAATAATAGAGCCCACAGTTCAGAGGTTCAGCAAGTGTTTACCTTGACTGAACACTGAACACAAACATTGAAATATACTTTGTTCAGAGAAATTGAATGTGATGGACTTCAAGCAGGCAGCTGCTACTGCAATGCGAGAAAGAACATGCCTGAAGAAACTGATGCAACATTACAGGAGAAGGTGACACTTCCCCGAATGATAAGCAAGCTGCTTCTTGGAAAATATGCTAAATTCAGTTTGTAACAAGGTTTTAACATATTTGGTTCCTTCAGAAAACAAAACAACCAGCCAATTAGTCAGTCCATCAGTGTAGCATAAAAGTGAAAAAAAAAACAGAATTAAAAACTAAATGCTATGAAGAATGTGGACAACCACTCTTCAGTCATTGAAACAAAAACAAAAAATAGCTGCAAAGTATCCTTAACAAAAACAAAACAAAAAAAAATACAGTAAATATGTAGCTGAGTCATGATTTGACAAAATCTGCCAGTCTGACAAGTTAAAATGCAGAAAATTATGCTTCAGCTATATGAAACTACTGTCGTAATGAACATTTGTATGTATTGGCTTGTTTATTTCTTTGCCTGCTTGCCTGTTTGTGTGCAGTTATGGTGCAATCCTTTGTCTAGAACTAAATTCTTTTTTGAAAGCTTTTTTTCTTAGATAAGAGGATTCTTTTTCTATTTTAGATGAATTTTGAGTTCTTTGAACTTTATTTTTCCTTGGATATACATATGCAAATTATAAAATCCGTTTTACATTTTAGATTACTTTTATTGAAAGATAATGTCGGGTGGGCATAAACACATTGTACATAAGATCACTGACATGCAAATAGATAGGCAGAAACAAGGCAATAATACTTATTTTAAGGGACTTTGCACATCTCATATCATCCTGTGCCCTAATGCTTTTGTGAATAACTGGCTTTATTATTTGCTTTTTTGGTTAGCACATTTGCCAAACTTTTGTAAATAAATTCATGCATTTTATTCAGGCAGTGATGTGACTTTTAGGGAAAAGAAAGCATAGACCCCAAAGTAAATGAATATAGGAGCTAAATGTAGAATCAACAGTGAAACATGGACACATAAAGACAAATGCATTACAAAACTATCTGTATTAAAGTGTCATGGATGGTATGCATATTTCCCATGGGAAAATGAAGATATGATAGTGTTTCAGCACACCAGCTCATAAATGCTTATTGAGAGATGGGTATTCATTAAAAATGAACTTATGCTAGCAATCCAGTCACTGTGAATTCATGCAGAATACTTTTTTATTTTTTTTTCCAGTGACCTTGTCTGATGGTTCCCATACCTTCACCTGACTAGGCCATGCATTCTGCTGAAGTAAAAGCTAGGTATTCCTAGGCTAGACAAGATCCCTATGGCCAAAATTACTTTTTCATGGGAATATCTAACAACACTCCATTCACTGGTGGGAGTCATGTGGAAGGCAGCATGTCAGCTTGCTGGTCATGGGGGAGCACTGTCCATTTCCCTTGGAAGCAATCCCCCATTGACTCCTCTAAACTTGCAATAACTGTATCCTGAAGTGAAGCCTTTTCCACACTACATTACTACACTGATTGCAGTTCAGACTGGAGGAGCTCAGAACTCCTGTAGGTAAACGTATAGTGCTTCCAATAGGTGTCATCTGTGTGGCAAGCCAAAGCCAATCTTCTTCTCCCAAATGAGCAAACTAGCAGTAAATGGTCACCCCCCTCCAGTCAGTTCTTACAAGCTTCAGTGAAGCTCATCTAACTGTTTTCGCATACAGTGAATTCTGGGATTTCTGTTTCTATGCCACAGATCTGGCTCTTCATCCAAAATACTATTTGTACAAACCAGACATAACCCCAGCTGTAGCATCTCTCTGTGTTGTTGTTGTTTTTCTTTTCCCCCCAACAGCTATCAGTCCCTCCTTATAGTTTCATAGATTCATAATTGTGTACTAGGCTAATGACCACTAAGGCCTTTTTAAGCCTAGCCATGCATCCCAAAAGTAGGACAAGTTCTGGTACCCTTGAAAAATGCAAGCAGGGCTTGGGAAATGAAACATTTAGTAGCAGGTCCCTGAAACATGACCTAGTTACAAGCTGCCCGTGTCCATTATAGGTGCCAAGCCAATAATTACTTTCCTGTTCCTCATCCATTTGTCCAAGTTATGCTTTAATTCTGTTAGGGATAAACACTATTGCATATGGATGGGGAGCCTGTTAAAGAGAAGGGGTAGTCTCTTGGATGTCTACTACTGGTGCACTTCTTCAAGCTCTAGGTCCCTGAGATCAACTTTCTTACTCTGGATCTAAGCAGATATTTCAGACCAGAGAGGAGATTAAGGTGCCATTGCATAGCATCTCCCTGCTGCAATGGAGTAGTTTTTAAAGCTATGCCACTTATCTCACCATTAGGCAATGGTATCAGCTATGTAATTATGTGGGCTCCTGCAAATGTGATCTAAACCTTTTGTTATGGACATTATACCCCACTCTCAGACTTCATAGAGGATTTGTAGCACTAACCAGTACTCAGCTCTCCTCAGAATATGTGAACCAGGAAATGTCTGCCCATTTCTACTTCCCCCAACCAAACTCTAAGGAGCTGGAACAGGTAATCAGATTCATACCTTCTGTTATCCACTCACATATGTTTGTTTGTCTGCACTGCGGCACCAGCAAATTTAAACTAATTTTGTATATGGCCACTGTGCTGCAGCATTATGTATATTTGTATTTGTTTATCAGGGTACAGCACTGGTTAATATTGACCTTTTTCTGTTAGAGCCCAGAAGCAAAAGCTTGTTAAGAGATTTGTTAAGAGCTAAACAGTAAGCAAATGAAGGATAAAGAAATAGAGAAAATAAAATAGACAATGGGATGAATTTCATTAACAGTTTATAGCCTTAATCCATTAAACTGCCAGAGGCACAAATGAGACAGAGCCACACAATATGTTATTTTCATTGCACATTAATTTTGGCAAGTAATATTTATTTATTTTCCAACAAAGAAATCTGTTGTCTTAGGAGACATTTAAAGAAGTAGTCAAAGACTGCTTAAAACAAAAGTAAAAAAAAATAATCCCAACAACTGTTAAAATAATCTATCACACAATAACATAATGTATTTATTCAAACTGGTATACTAAGAAGGTGTAATATATTATCTTGTCTCGTAAGATAGACATGAAAACGGAGTGAAAATATCTTTTTTCATCTGTACGTTTGTTTTCCACATCTATTTGTCATGGGCATAATGTAATAGGTTGAAGACATAATAAACATTTTACCATATGAGTCAGCTAAAAATTGGAAGCTTGATACATTTTTTGTTACTGAAACTAGCCTTTGACTACATTTATTATTTCTTACATTGAATGCAAAGTTTTAAATATTAATTTTATTATCAATTAACTGTCGTGGTGGGCCACATTTCACATTTCAAGGCAGATGACTTTAAAAAATAGAAAGTTCTACAATGCCATCTGAACTTGACATTAAATGTGGCTCACAGATGATGCAGTAAATGATATAGAAATATTGCTTCTGAATGGCAGAACAATTCAAATTGGCTAAAAAAATGGAAAGAACGTAATAATCCTTGATATTCCATAAAAACAATGAATTTCTGTATGCTAATCAAAGGAAAACTATGACATGCTTGTTGCTAATTAAAGTTTATCTAATTTTTGTTCTAGTTTTCAGGTGTTTTAAATGCAAATCCTGATATGTCACTTCTGGCATCCTTAACTCCCTAAATCCAGCTAAGTATAATTCTGGTCTTGTATTGTCTGCTTCTAAAAATATGTAAACTTCATACAGAACTACTGGATGAGTGAACACTGCATGTGTTCAACTGTTACTGTAAACAGAGTCACAGCTTAGTTCTGGTCTTCTCCCCCATATAGCAGTTTTTCATGGTCTATTCACATTGCTGCCTTTGTAAATTTATTTATTGGACATTTTTTTTTACTAGGATCATAGGATCAAAGAACATAGAAATGCAATGTAGTTGAGTCACAAAACCATTTACATTTTGCGAATATACACCTTCTGACTGTACCCTGTTTTCAAGAAGGGCAAAACAAGGTGAGTCACAGAGTAAATTTTTGAATACCCTTTGTGCAATCCAAGTTAAATTTAAAGGATATTAGCCTTTGTTTAACTTGCAGAAATGCATGCTCCCATGGTAAGGTAGGTGTTGGATAGTAAATTTGTCTAATCCTGCTATTACTGGTGATATTTCACTTGTGAAAGTAGAAGAGATCAAGGAGGATGGGTCCCATTTGGAATGGAACTCAAGGTATTGATCACCCAGCAAGAGCATATGAGAAACTGAGTAAAGGAATAGAGTTTCAGTCCTTTTCTGGCTGTTCAGGAACTTTAGGACAATACTCTTCTTAGTTTTGAACCTCTGGGGCATTTCCTTTTGCTTACTATTTCTAGTGATGTCCCATTCACTTGTATAGGTATACAGTCTACATTCATACTTTGAGACTGCCAGATACATATCACAGCAGTGCCCCTGGATCTTGTCTGTCAGACTTGCTACTGCTTCTTGAAGCTGCATACTTAACCATTTTACTTCATCTTAAAACTGTAGCATTGTGTTTCCTATCATATGATCATCCCTGGGATTCAGCAAGCAGCTGTGCAGGAATAAGTTATTCCTGCACGGCAGGGACTGTTCCTGTACAGCATGACAGTGCACCTTGCATATTCATGAAGGTGCGCTGCCTGTGCTATTAAACAGACATGGAGCTGTGTATGAGTGCAGGGGGTGTGTCTGACGTCAGAGCTCTCACAATGCACATGCCCCTGCACTCCAGAATTGCCTTTCGGCAACTAAAATGAGTGAGAATGCTCATAACACCTCCAACACATCAGGAAAACAAAAGTGGCAAATGCAAAAGGGACAAATGTCCCACCACGAAGCAGAACGCTGATAAAAGTACAGGGTTTAACATTAGCTGGGATATTCTGAAAGGTATGGCTAAAATAACACAACAATTTTTTTTTTTTTTTTTTTTAGAAATGTGATAAAGTTTAAATGGAGCTACATGGGTGTACCCATTGCTTAGCTATGCTTAGTCCAGCTTAAACAGCACAAGAGGTTAAATAGCAAGAGCCATCCAACATAAGTAGTATTGCAGCAGTGTAGTGGTTAGAGTGCGCACATTGTGAGCAGCCATTTCTGGTTCAATCCCCACTTTAACC
Organism: Protopterus annectens; assembly: GCF_019279795.1. NCBI lineage: Eukaryota > Metazoa > Chordata > Ceratodontiformes > Protopteridae > Protopterus > Protopterus annectens. The sequence continues at coordinate 923,005,322 of NC_056732.1, forward strand.
AATTCACATTTTAAATGTGACAGCAGTGCATAAACAATTTGTTTTGTATTACCTACAAAATAACATATATTTCTTAACCAGAGTACTGTTTTAGGTCCAGATGTGAGATGTCAGTTTAATAATGTTGTGAAATACCCATATAAACACGAGTGCCCCATACAGTATAGTCACATATGAATAAATGTAAAGAAAGCTCATTGGGGGATGTCAGGAACAGTAAACAAATTTATAATATGTAATGAATGATGAATCAATGCCATAAAGCAGATTGTCTATAAATGAAAAATAAGCAATGCTAAGCACTGCACAGCTCTGCTTACCAGGTGTAAGCATTGTGAAAATATGACTGCTAAGCAATGAGTAACCCAGCTAAATGGCCTTGCTCATTAGTAAGCAGTGCTGAACCTGCCCCTTTAAGCAATGCTAACCTTAGCTAAGCAGGTTTGCTGGTAGCTTAGCTAAGCTCGGCATATTCAAAACTGTCCAATCATGGCAAATGGTGGGAAATCAGCCATATTTAAACCCCACAGGTGGGAATACAGCTCATAACTGGTTGCAGCTTCCCACTGTAGGTAGAATCACTGGAGTCAGAGAGGGCATGGGTTCTGTGCACAGTGCTGGGGCATCCAGGAGTCCAAAGTCATAGTAGGACTCTTGATAAAAAACATGAGAGACTGCTGCAGGGCCAGTGCCAAGGTTCCCAATAGAAAGTGGAAGCCTGGGTCTGTCTTGCCCATGACCTCATCAGTGCCACTGGTATCCCTTGGACTGGTGAGCAGGTCAGGCACCACTATGCCGACTTGAAACAGAGGAAAAAGGAGCTCTTGGACTAGTGGGTCAAAGAATCAAGACAGAGAGGTGATGTCCCAGCAGTGTGTAAGTACTCATACCAGTAACTGTTTAATAATGTCCAGCCTGTGTATATGACGGATAGGTATAGCTAAATATTTCTCTAGTTCCCTTACAGCTGCAGCTGAGTGGGCTGTGAATCAGGAAGCCCATATGAGTAAGCTGCAAAGGCTGCATTGTGAGGCTGGTGAGCAATGATCCTGCTTGTAGTAGTCATACCAAATAAATATAAAAGTAGTACAAAGTCAGCTTCCAGTATAAAAACTGTTTTGTGTATGGGTTGTACTGAATAAACCAGACAATATGACAGCAGTAGTCCCATACAGGATGAATTTAAATAAAACTGTAACTGCCTGGCAATAAAGCTGTAAATCCTGGACTGGTTGTGTTTACTCTGTTATCGTATGGCATTTTAAGTGTTGCATTCTCTGAATAGTAATGTTGTATTAACCACTGTTACCCACACTGTGCTACATAATAAAAATGTCTAGGAATGTCTGTATAAGACTTTTGTAATTACAAGGTCAGATTGTACAACCGAGAGAGACTTAGATAGAAAACACTGAAGTAATAGACAGCCATATCCAAATAGCACACTCTGCTGTGACTTAAATTGTTGTATTTTAGCAGACACAGCCATGGTTCAAACACTGGGAGTGGTAGTAAGCTGCATGCATAATCATACCTCTCACTTGTACAGATTTGTTCAGAATGTCCAGATAATTGTCTCATATTTTCTGCCTGTTACCCTGTCCCCCTGACAAATCAGTGGTATGATCTCAGAATTTTATTCAGCAAATAATGACATACATCTGATTTGCAGACCTCAACACCTTCAGAAAATGTATATGAAAACAAACCTGTCACTATAGCAACTCTCCAAAATTTTATGAGAGCAATATTCAAAATATTTCTCTATTTCTACCCCCATGTTGTCACGCTATGACCAGATTGTGTGCATTAACAGACTGAGAGATATGTGCATAATATTAACTCAGAATCTGTGAATATGTGTGGAAACAGTCAGGTAGTGTTAACAAACATTCCCTCCACAGGTCTGTCAGGTAAGAAAACTGTGCCTGCCAATAAAGATTGATATCCTAGACTGGTAGGGTTTACTCTGGTATAGTATGGCTGATGAGTAGCATTCAGCAACATCTGATATCAGAATAGTATTGTTGTGTCAACCACTGTTTCTCACACAGTGCTACATAAAAATATGCCTAGGAATGTCTGTATGAGACTGTTGTAATTACAAGGTCAGATTGTACAACCATGGGAGACTTAGACAGAAAACACTGAAGAAACAGATGGCAATATTCAAACAACACACTCTGCGACACTTACATTGTGGTATTTTTATCAGACACAGCCATGGTTTAAATCCTGGGAGTGGTAGTAAGCTGTATGCATAATCATACCTCTCAACTGTACACATCCTTTCAGAATGTCCAGATAATTGGCTCATATTTTCTGTCTGTTCCCCTATCCCCATGGCAAATCAGTGGGATGATCTCAGATTTCTAGTCAGCAAATAATGACATACATTTGATTTTCAGACCTCAAAACCTTCAGAAAATATATATGAAAACAAATCCTGTCACTCTATCAGCCCTCCAAGTTTATGAGAGCAATATTCAAAATATGTCCCTAGTTGTACCCCCCATGTTGTCAAGCTGTGACCAGAGTGTGTGCAAAAAGAGATTGAGAGGTATGTGCATAATATTAACTCAGAATCTGGGAATATTTGTAGAAACAGACAGGTAGTGTTAACAAACCTTCTCTCCACAGGTATACCAGGTAAGAGATGTAGAATTTAGCTATAAGACAGTTGACGTATACACTTGTTTACAAACATACCACTGGCCAAACCAAGGCCATAGGGTAGTGTAATAATACCTGTACCTTAATGATTAGAGCAATGATCATTAAAATTGTGAGAACTACAAGGATATATAAGTTGTTAACTGACATCCCCCCCACCGTATCTGCAACAATAATCCAAATACACAAATCAATGGGTATGTTTACACCTAATGTACTGATGGGACATATGTCCTATTGTTAAATAAATATTGAAATGTGCTTCTATTAATGTTCCATGTTGAAATACTATCATTGGTGGCCTGTTGCTATCAATGTAACCTGCATGCCATTGTAATGCCCACTGTGGGTCCATATGTGCATGTGTTCTGTTTGCTATGCAACTTTTCCAAATCTGGTGTTTTGGGTTAATGGGAATATCTATGCATGCTGTTATAACTAATCCTAGATTGTATTGACTATTACTACCCCACATATGTTTTAAAAATGCAACACCATCGCACGTTTGGGAAGGCTGGCCCAAGTGGTCCCACCTCTCTCACCTCATCTGGACATGGCACTGGGTAACAGCATGTCTGGGACCCACCCCAGGACCTCCTCATCCGTTAGCCTTGCACCAACTTCTGGTGGAACTGCCTCAGGGGATGGGGCTTGCTCCCCCCAGGAACAGGCATGGACAGGAAACTGTTATCCATTGTCAGTTCTGGGGATTGGTACTTAGCAAGCTCCAAAGGGAGTTTGGAAATCTGCTATGCCAGCCTGAGGGCTCTATGGTGCATTTAGAGGGTCAGCCTTCCCCTCCTTCCCAGCCCCCAGCACAGGCCACCTTCGGGGCTGTGAAGGTGCAGTGGTGACTGCTCATAGGTGGGGACCTCACTCCCACTGTTTCAATTTGGGGGCTCATTGGCTTCCAATTTCCAAACACCCCTCCCCATCCAAGATGTTTACCCCCACATGTGTTATATACTTCCCCGTATGCTGTCTTGTCTGTCTTCTTACCCAGCCTACCTCCCCAAATATAACTACTATCCTTCTCCAACATCCCACTCTCACCTTAAAAAAAAAAAAAGGCAATCTGTTCCCAAAAAAAAATTTCGCCCCATACATAGCTGTCCATTTCACACAAGTGTCCACTGGACACATGTAATTTGGTCTAACTGGCTTCACAACATATTATTGTTGTCCTCACCCCTCTCTCAGAGGTTTGAATGTCCAAATCTACCTCAAAATTCAGTATATATGCACAGCTGTTGCTGTAGAAGAAATGGACAGCTATGGACCTTCCCTACACCCATCCTGCACATCCCTAGCTACTTTCCATATTGTCTTTCCCTCTGCATGCCCCCTTTTTCACCACTTTCCTATCACTCCTTTTTTCTTTTCTTTTAAATAAATTAGAGCAGGAGTAAGTGGGAGTAAGCACCTTTAAGCATTAGTAAGCGGGTTTAAGTCTGTCTGCATGGCGGCAAGCAATGGTAACACAGATTGAACACTTTTATGGCTAACTGTCTGCAAGCATTTTTAACCGGAAGTTAGCATTGCTTACTGTCACACAAACCCACACAAACCCACTTACAACTGCTTAAAAGTGCCTTAATCACTCTGTATTCAACAGCCCTTGTTCTGCCCAGCAACAAAATAATCAGCCCTTGCAGGTCTCGAACCCATCACCGTGCAAACCATAGTAACAGTGATTTACCACAAAGCCATTTAAGCTGCACATAAATGTGATATTTTCACAAACATCATGCAGCAGTCGTTCAACAGTAGGGAACATGTATTTATATATGTAGATGTATGTATGTATGTATATATATATATATATATATATATATATATATATATATATATATATATATATATATATATATATATATATATATAAATATGTATTGCATTCTCACATTGGATCCATGCTCTGAACCTGTCACTGCAAAACATCTGACCTAACACACTGTTAATGGGGGTGAAGGGGCCCGAATTAGGGATCTCTTGTAATTATTGCCATTTCTCCTTCCTCCACAGCTGAAAAGATATACCTTGCAACACAATAACCAGTACTTGCAAGTTTTGAAACCATGGCCCTGCACAACATGCCCACAACAAGTTAACAGTAAGCCATCTCAGCTGTAAGATGTCAGGATGACATGTATAACATATCATGACGAACAGTCAGTCTACTATATGGAATGTGCAATGGGGAACCACTAAACATTCCAATGATACATATACACACACACACACACACACACACACACACACACACACACACACACACACACACACACACACACACATATATATATATATATATATATATATATATATATATATATATATATACATACATACATACATACATACACACACACACACACACACACACACACACACACACACACACACACACACACACACACACACACACACACACACACACATATATGTATGTATATACACATATAAAAATATTACTGCTTATAGATATTTATAAGAAAAGTATATATAGAGGGTGCACAGCATATCAAACAGCCATTATTCCTAAATTTGCCACATTTTAAAATGGCCAGTGTTGGATTCTTTAACACAAATGAGACGTATTGCATGAAACATATTCCCACACACAATGCAAAGAACATAACACCACACACAAGTTTGCATACATATAAATGTTTATTTGTGTACTATTTCAGTTGTGTATGCCATTTCTTATAGCAGTTAGGTGTTTGGAAAACATAATAACTGATTAATGCAACTCTCAAACAAAACATTTTGATACAGTAATGTGAAAAACATAACATGCTTTGCTGTCCAGGATAAGGCCTTCAAGTAGTACAACAGCAAAAAAAACACTTGCCTTGAAAATAAGAACCAATCAACACTTAATTACAGATGTAGTTCAGCAGCCGCCAATTACACTCTGTACTCAACCCCAGGGGGGAAAAGTATTAGTTCTCACAATGTAAATGTAGCTGTTACATAACAATGCTTAACATAAAATGTCACTATCACACTGACAAACAGCACTGTGTATAAGATAGTAAGCTGTAGCCCACCACTGTTCCCATGGTGAAATGTATGAAAATGTACAGCCATATACCTTTATGTTTCTTACTACTGATACCCCTCACATGTTGTAACAGCCTAGGTTAAATACATTTACTACCCCTCCCCCAAAAATGTCTTACGAGGGCATATAACAGGGTTTTCCATACACTGACCTCTGGACTGCACAAGGTCATACATGTTTTGTCCTGTTCTATATTATAATCTTGAGGTTACAGAACATTGAATACCATATGGTCGACACCATATGTTTGAAGTTCCGTAACTTTGAAAAAAAAAAATTAAACAAGAAAAACTTACCATGATGGATTAAAGCAGGTGGGCAAGCCCCCCTGCACCTCCCACACCCCCTGCTACTTAAATATACCAACTCCGAGATCATGCTGCAGTGTAGGAAAGTGAAATCTTCCCTTTCCACACCGTACTCCATTAAAGTGCGATCTCGGAGTTGCTATATTTAAGTAGCGGGAGGGTGGGGG